>NW_009933192.1:194979-210610 GCF_000696875.1 Nestor notabilis | reverse complement strand
TGCCTGCATTCATAGACATCGCACAGCCCACCAACTAAATATTTCATGCTCCAAATATTTAGTCTGTGTGAGTAAAACATCACAGCTCCTAGGTAACATGTTTGGGGCAGATAGCTCTTCAAACCACAGACTTCAGACTGGCTTATTACATCCTGCTATACTGCCCAGGCAATTGCAGTAAAATATACAACTAAAGGGATGTTAATTATGTGCTGCAGAAAAATGACACCACTGCTTGGGTTTACTACAAAGATCCTGAAACAACTGCAAAAGGAAAGATTTGTTAATCCAGGTTCAGAAATGTCCTCCTTCCTTGTGAGGTTGTTCTCATGAGCTTCACTATAGCAAAGACAAAGCTTATTCCATTTTTTCCCTCCCAGACAAATGCAATCAAACAGGGACTTTCTGAAACATATTACAGCTTGTCTCGCAGACATCTGGAGCCAGGGCTGCCTCAGACACTCTGCTGTTCAGAAGAAAAGTGAAAAAGACAGGCAGCACTTCAAAATAAATCAATTGCATTTACTAGCTCTTTTTGCTGATGTTTTGGGAAAGGAAGGAAGGGAAGGGAGGAGAGAGGAAGAGGTTTTCAACATTAAAGGTCTTATTTTCTTTGCTATTTAAAACTCCTATTAGTTCTAGTCAGATCAATGGCATTGTGCATTTTCCAATAATTTGTCTGAGATAAAGCTAGAGCTATAAAAGCTTCAGGATTTACTAAAGACATCTATTTCCATTCCAAGAGCTAAATAAAACCAGAAAGAGAAATAGATCAATTTGAGCCCAATATAGTTGGGTATATAGTCCCATTTCCACACACTGAAACCAAGTATAGCTCTGAAATTTGCCTTGAAGGAGTTCAAAAGTCAAAACATTTGCTTGCACAGATTTAAGAACATAATTTGTAAGTGTTCACACGTTGCTCCATACTGTCACCTTAGAAGCACGATGCATATTCACACATTTTAGGAAACATAGTGCAGTAGTTGTAACATCCTGGAAAGTGGATTTTGTTCAACTAAAACCAAAACCTGAGTGGTTATAAAGTCCACAAGGAATTGATCATCAGAGAGAACAAATACAAAATCTTATAATAGTTTTTAAAATATACTTTTGGATTGGAAGAATGTGTCAAAATGCTGAAAGCTTCACACAGGAGGCTGGTAAAAAACTGTTTGTCAACCCAAAATGAAGTCTTTAGTCACTTTTTCAGACGGCAAAATAAAACCTGATAACCTGTCAGCACACTGGAGCTTTCTGAGCTATATGCAATTGCATTGTCTCATTTCTCTTAAAATAATTCTTGTCAACATAAATAAACACAGAAATAGAACAGTCAATTCATTAGATTCAGTTTTCCTTCACACTAACATGAATTGGGAAAGATGAAGTGAAATAAACTGAGTTAATTCCTGATTTGTACTGATGACAATCAGAATCTGGCTTAAATATGATCATCTGCTAAAATACATAAACTAAAATTTCAAAACAAAACCAAGTCACTTCCTACAGAAGGCAACTGTGAAAAACAGATGTCTCTGCTGTGAGAATGTTCAGTTTGATGCTATTATAAGAATTATAAAAATCAAGATCCATGGAAACTTCCTTCCTGTTAGAAAATATAACATGGTTCATTTCACTAAAACAAACAAAATCTGCCATGTAAAAAGGCCAAACAAACCTACACTGCTGTTGCAGTCATTAACAGTAGTTCCTGCACTACAAATTGTACTCAGTTTTCTCATAACCTGAACAAGGTCTCAAAACACTAAACCACTGTTTTCAAATACTTATGATTCTGCTTGGTTTCAAAGTTAAACTGATTTGGTGGATGAGTAGGAGTGGAATGGGAAAGCAAGAAGAATACTGTAAACTAATTTCTGAGTACATATAAGCTGAACATTGTGTGAGAATGTCACACTAACCACCAAAAAAAGGCTGCACCCCATTCCATGCAACCCTGTAGAAGAGAGATGAAACCAGTCTGAAAGAAATTCTTCAGTGTCAAAGAACATTAGTAACATAAACACACTAAACAGCATATAGTAAAAGAATTGGAGGCATCTTCTTGACACCTACAGTACCAGTCAGAACTCCTTGTGACTGTAGTAACTACAGGTACACAAAGCAGGCTCAGTAAAACAGTCTAAGCTACCTCAAACTTTCCTCCATCAAGCTCTATGGATTCTCAAGTGTGGCTGGAGCACCACAGCTATTATTACCTCTATCCCTTATTTCAAGAATTCTTCTTCAAAAGACTTTCCAAAATAAGCTTTCATGTCTTTATTTTGGCTTTGAAGCTGATGCCGGTCAGATGTGCATCAACGAAACAGGAAAAAAGAGCCTTTTGCTGAGTCCTGGTTTAACTGAAAAGGATTCCTTTCCCGAGCCTCAGAAGCAGCATTCCAACCAAACTACAGCCATCCCTCTTTCCTCCTCTATACACGAAGAAACTGTCAGAATACTTGTTGCTAAATAAGCATAGGGTTTTCACTGCTTCTAATTGTCATCTGATGTTCAGCATAATCCAAACAATGTAGACTTTTTTGACTGAGCCATACAAACCAGCACATACTCCTACCATGGATGGTGGAGTGACTGGGACTTGGTTTACACCATGTGTAATGTAGAAACAGTCACCTTCAGGAAAAAAAACAACTGGATCTTAAACAGATGACTCAAGCAGACTAACTTCAAAAGTAAAACTCATTTTTTTTGCTGCAACAGACACTGGTTGAATAGAAGAAAACGATTTTTTGGCTGGTTGATCTCTGTAGTCGTATCTATATAAAGATCAGCTCAGCAATTCATACAAACAAACTTATGTGTGGCTATGCAATATTGTAATTATTGACTGAAACAACATAGTTAATGTACTTCGTTGCTCCTGTCAGTTATTTAACTGTACCGGGCAACACTGCACTTCCAAAAAGAAGAAAAAAAAACAACCAAAAAAACCAAAACCAAGCAGTGGGAATAGTGGAACACTCCTAAGATTATTCAAATAATACTGAAAAGTTTATACTCTTACTTTTGACATAAAGTTTCTTGTGATTGTTCTGCCTCCCTGATAGAACTGGCATGATCAAAAATACACATTACATAAATCCAGGGGAAATAAGAAAGAACTTCAGTTTGTTCTCCTAGCTTTGATAGACCAAGGAATTATCCTTATGTACACTACAGTGAGCATTTTGGGATCAGAGAATGACAACCTGCTACCACACATTTATATCATTTGTACTATGTCTATTACATACTTCTCAGAAACATATCAAAGCCAAATTAATAAAAGCCATAAGAGAAGTCAAAGTCCTTCTGGAGACACTTGCAAAAGTTCGCAGAGCTCTCTGCCGCTAAAACCTCAGAATTTGAAGGAAATACAACACAGTCACAGCTGCCTCCTGCTTTATGACTAGGAAATACAGCATTAAATATTCTATTATATCAGCAAGTTAATTAGCAGCAACAACTGGACAACAAAAACTACTTTCTGAAGCCTACATGGCTTCCAGTGATATAACATACAGCGCCATTTAACTTAAAAGAAACCATACGTTTTCCTGTGTCAGATGGAAAGTATACACTAACTTTATTCACAAAAGCAATTTCACTACGCATTTACAGAAAGACAAAAATCCCATCATACTGTTTGTTATTAAACCACTCTGAGAACAACAAAAACGTGAAGTGCAAATAACCTGTAAAGCGAAAGAAAATGGCACCAGTGACTGATCGTTTAAAACTTGCGAAAGAATCATAGACCTCTGAATTACAAAAATCTACTTTACTTAACAAAAGCATTTGTATAAAAGACAGTGTTGAAGGGAAAAAAAATAAAATCAAACACTTTTCAGACATTTCCAGGAAGTGATTTATCTATTGGAGCAAAGGTTAAGGGCTCAGAGGAATAGACAGGTTAATTCTGAATGCAGGAAAGGAGTCAACAGAGCCTGTACTATACATGTAGGTAAAAATAAAACCAAGGAAGAGATCCTGTTTTGACATCTATTCCCAGTTGATTTGTTTGGGGTTTTTTCTTATCCAGAGGAGAGACAAAATGCAAAAAACAAAATATTTTTGTGCTCTCTGAAAATTAAAAGATGTCTTAACTAGAAACATTAGAAGAAATTATGGTTATCCAGATGGCTTTAGATGGCAAGCAGTTATGCAGAACCATAATCCTCACCCAGGTCAAACAGGGCAATGCAGAAGAGATGAACAAGGTCGAGATGAACTAGAGAAATATCCAGCATTCCTACAAATTGTTACTTGCAATAATGAGAGAGGTGAATATCACACCTGCCATGAAACTACATGCCATTGCCCAGAGGGTCTTGTAGGAGATCACAGCACTACAAAAACCAGGACTTGAAAAATTACATTTGGCAAGTGATAAGTACATAACAAGCTCTAATCACCTTCCATACACGTGAGGGCAGAGGAGAAGAAATGAAAAAAAATATCAAGTGCTCATGTTTGAGTTACAGCTGCTGTAGATTACAGCTACTTTGCATGTGTATATATATATATACACACAACACAGCCACCTTGATCAGACATGGCACGTTAGGACCTATCCATACTAGGTGTTTCTCCCAGAGCACACTTGACAGTGCTAGATTCCTCTCCCATGAAAGCCATTTGATCGACCAAACATGAGCCCAAGGGTGCTCTGGCAACAATCCTGTTAGTCAGCTGCAAGCTCAGCATCACACTCAGAGCTGACACCACACACTTTGCAGACAGATTGTTGGGAAAATCAGACATTAATGGTCAAGGTAGAAACTTACACAATGGTGAAAACACCGAAGTTGCTACCTGGTGACAGTGAACCATAGAGCCTGGATCTCTTAAATAAGTAAAATCATTTAACATACAATATAATAATAGCTGCAAAGTCCTGACTGCAAAGAGGTCTTGGAAATTACATATTAAAACTATCTTTATCTACCACTTTGACAACAGTTCTCTGTAAGATCCTAGTTAAGCAGTACTCTAAAGCATATTTCATTACATTTTTGAAGGCAAATAGGTATAAACATGGACAATAGTTCAACTGCTCATTCAACTTAGGCAAAGAAATGTTTTCAAATATAAGAAGAAAACAGAGAATGTATTCATTAATAGCTTTCACTTTGGGAATTTTGGACTGATTCCTTCTGTATTCCTGTTGCAGATGTCACCATTTTTCAATCATCCTAAGAATGATGGAAGCATCAGGAAAATGCAGTGTGGGATCTCGCTACAAAGCATTCTGGGCTCCAACTGGCATTAGGTTCCCTAACCAGATTAGTGTGAGAGGCTGGTCACAGCAGATGCCCTGTCTTGGTTCATTACTCAACACCTGTTAAACTTGATTAACAGCCCCAGCTAATTATCTGTTAAGAGTAACTCATGCTGTAACAGATCCCAGAGGTCTGAGAAGTTGACCTCATTTACATGTTTGTCTCCTCTCACAAGGTCTCAGTTAAACATCACCAAAAATGCCTTCCAGAAAGCAACAATAAACCCCCTTTAACTAGAATACCATTGGCACCCATATGACCTACTTTATCATTTCAGATGTATACCTGCAGGGAAAGCTTTACAACAGGACTTGAAATGTTCAAAGTACACACCTGCCCTGCAATTTAAAACTGTCTTCAAACAGTGTGCAGTAACCTACTGCTATGTGCACTGCAGCAGCTGAAACAGATGTCATGGCAGCCAAAGAAAAAGGTTCTAATCTCAGATACAAAATTCTGTGCTTGGGCAAACACAATTTCTCTAATAAAATCCAAAAGAAGTGGTATTTCCAGGGGCTGAATGCAATAGAGACACATATTGTAAATTCTGCTGCTTAGCAAGGGAGAGTTGACACTACCGCTCTACTTAGACTAACAGTTTTCACACCTGTTCTAGATCTACTTTTCTAGATCTAAAAACAGTATGTGAGGCTCTGCTATGAATAATTCCTACAGACCATGAATTAAGAGATTCCAGTTTTGGTAGTTACAGTGTTTTGTAGGACACTAGTTCCTAACAAACATGATGATTTCCACTCTCCAAGTAGGCTGCATATCTGATTACATGATATGCACCATAGATTGTTTTCCAACATTCGTTGGCCTGTTTTGGTGAGATAAATGCTGTGGCAGTCATTTTACTCCATTCTACAGATGTGCAACAACATGTAATAAAGTAAATCATATCCTCCTCTTTTCTACTAAATAGGTATTGCTTCCACAAAACAGTACAAAATTGTACAGACCACATTAGCGATTTCCTTCCTTTTCAAAGCAAGACTCTTTGTCATCACTGAACCTCCTTTCCATCCAAAGACCAATTTCTTTTGCCATGGGAACAGTGCCAACATGTCCTTCAATTCCTCCTTGCCATTTTCCATCTCTTAATGCACCCAAGGTGACTGGCCATTAGATAAATTGTGTCATGCCTTTTAACTGGTATTGGTACCCTCAAAGCACTGATTCGTGTGTACCAGCAACACCGACCGCTGCTCTTCACATGTCTCCATGCCAGGACACCTCCTCAGCTGCACAGGTGGAGTTGTACAGTAGGATTCACTGACATCCTTTCCTAGAGCTCTACAGCCAAAACTTTCTTCTACTGTACGAATTAAATGTTACATGAGCATCACAAACGCATGCATCTCCTTGCATTCCATACAAATGTTTGTATCCGGATTCTTCCAAGCTACAGGTGATTTTGCTTGGATCCAAAATTCAACAGAAGTATTTAAGTACTAGTCTTATACTTGCAGGTGCCTAATTTCACACACAAGTCTATTGGGCTTGTATTTTTAAAACAGTGGGGCACTATACACTAAAATCATTAAAGACTCAGTTTAAATATAAAATTAAAAGAAGTGCACATGATTTTACTTTGGACAACCTAAAACCACTCTTCAGATACAGATTATACTATCTTGACTTGCTGCATCTTTTCCAGCGCTTCCCTTATAATTGTACTAAAACTTACAGCAACTCAGAGGAGTGTCAGCTTTAGTGAAATATCTTTATTCAGTCACTGAGCAAAGAAAACATTATTTTGTAGACATTTTACCATTTGTAAAATGCACTAAATAAAAGTAGACATGACAATTTTAAACCACACTCACAAAAGTGAAAATTACAGTAATTTTCAGAGGTCCCAGTATTCCCTTGCTAACTGGCTTTTAGAGAAACCAACACGTTACAATCTTGATGTTACAGTGGCATGCTATACAAGTGTACCACAAATGGAAAGGAGAAGTTTAAAGCTACATTATCAGTACCATTTAGGGTTAATGGGCCAGGAAATCTCTAAAGATGAAACATCTTAACTCAACTGCATCTGAGAGGAAATTTCTCAATCTGTTCATGTCAATTTTAAGACAACACATGCAAAACCTATGGAAAAAAAAAAAATCTACAAAACCTGGTACTGAGCAGCCCGTTCAGCTTCTTATTAAATATTCCCAATAAAACTAAAAGATAAATGATAATGTGCAAAAGTTAAGGGAGCAGAGCACACTAAGTAGATCAGAACACATACACAGTAAGTGGACCACAACTGAAGAGCTGAAATCATGCTTTTTTCTCAAAATATGTTGGGTTGTTGGGTTTTTTCCCCAGCAATACCAGTTGATCTAATGAAAGACTTTAATTCTCACCACCATTATATTGCTTATGGTTATTCTAGCATTTCTTTGGTATCCCAAATGTCATATCCAATCACTTTTATCCTTTTATGTATTCCTTCCCCTTGATACTATTGAAATCGACCTAGCTATAATCAGGACTCTTCTGTTCTTCCTTTCTTTGTGCCTTGTGTGCATTTTCAGGGCATGAAATAACTGGTTAAAATGAGCTGTAAGGAAGGACAAAGAAATAAAGTAACTGTATTCATAGTTATTTTTGCTTTTCTAAAGAAAACACATTACTGTATTTCTGAAATTATATAGGGTTTTTTTATACCAGCTAAACAGAAAGGCAACAGTTAAAGAATCTGGATTTCTTCTATAAATTCAAAACCATTGCTTCTTTAGCATTGTATCATTTTTTTCCTCTTTTTTTCTGGAAGAACTGCATGCAAAATAACACACGAAGCAAAATAAATCGCACCACTATCAGAAAGCCATATGCTTTTATATTTCTTCCAGACTTCATAAAAGCAGACAGTGTTAAAGTCATTAAAATATTTTTCTCTTTTCTTCAGACTATCATTTTGAGCTTAATATTTCTATTTTTCCCCTTTCCATAGTATGTCAAATATATTTACTAACGTAAATGTAAAATCAATTCTGTCCCTCAGTTAGATCAGCACTGTACTTCTTGTTCTCTTCCTTTATAAGCAGCATCTTTATTCCAGTACATTTCTAGTTTTCCCTTTCTTGTATCACATCAAGAGGTAGAATTGTAATTTAACATTTCAGATCCCAAAACTACCAAATATTGGCTATCTCAATTATGGAACATTCGGTGTCCCTTCAAAAACTATGCACTTTTTCTCATGTTTCCACCTTGTAATTAGAAGAGACAAGGATTATTTTATAGATTGTCTGTAAATACAATTCATTTCACACCTACAACAAGATTTTTGTGACAATGCATAATACTCCAGGACACATTTCTTCTGGAAATAATGGCTCACAGATACATAAAAAGATGCAATTTAAAGCTCATGGGGCAGGAGTGAAATGATCATGTCACCAGCCTAAAAGCCCCTTTTTATTTTACCTTCTACCACCAGGTTCGCATTCAAAACACACAGATTAGGTAGCCTGACATCATCACAGTTGTCTTCTCTCCTTCATTTGTTCCTTTAAAAGCAAGTTGCCAAGCATTCAGTCACTCTCCTGGATTCTGAATCACGCTAAAACTCTTCCTTTTATTTTCATGCTTATGAAAATACTAATTGTTGCACTGCATATATGTCTCTATAAATACACAGAGGTGTGAAATAGTCTGTAGTGGTAACAGTGGAATAGAGAAAGCTCTTTTTCATCATTATTGTGCCTCTGTGAGAGAAAGAGGAGGCAGTAATTTTATTGGTAATATCAAACTTGAATCTGTATCAGAAACAAGCAACAATTGGTCATGCCAGGAAAGCTGTCTTGTATTGTAGTCCTTTCTGTGTTACATGGGATGGGTATATTTTGAATTTTAAGAAAAAGAGAGAGAAAAAGAAATTTATCTTTTCCACTGAAAAGGATTTAAAAGTTGCTTTTGATTAGATACACAACAAGTTTCTGCACTTGTAGATGTGACACAACAAAGGGAAAACAGCAAACAGCAGAATAAAGATGTTGCTTTCAAAGAAAGTAAAGACTAATCAGGACCATGCTGATTCAGTTGGAGGACAGAACTAGTAGGAAGAATAACCTAGTTCATTAGTAAATATATTTATTCATAAAGCAGGAAAAACTGACAAGGATAGTCTGAAAAAAATATTTAATTTTCAGAAAGAAAGCCCTCATTTCTTTTCACAGTTTTGAAAGTCATAATTTATGGGGTATCAGATCTACCTAACTCATTTTGGCAGCAAAAGAAATGTTGATAGCTGCTCAGAGAACAGTTCATCTAACATCTCAGCTCTGCAATGTGATGGGAACTCTCAAGCTCTGCTGTAACCTACTGGAAAGGCTGATTTAGCCTTACAGAAAATAGAATGAAGAAAAATAGAATAAATGGGCTGCATACAATGAAAGAAGGAAGTTTCTTTAACAAAAATGAACAGTGGGGAAGATGATCTACTGCTCCATAGCATCAGTCCTAATCTTTGAAGAAGACTCCCAACTCCACTGAAACTACATGTCCTTTATGTCAATCTCTCAAAGCCTGGATTTCAGAGGGGCCAACAGGAAAGGAATCGCAAAAGGAAAATCAAGTATGTTTATTTTATCTGAGTGAAATAATGGATATTCCAGGCATTGTAAGTGTAAGCCTGGAAGTGGCAAACAAAGGAGTTGCCAGAAACACCCCAACACAAAACCTGTCTCAATACTGAAAACAGCTAATGAAATGAAACCGTTTCATAAGGCAGAAGCAGCAGTGAGAAGCAAGCTACTGCAGAGGCAGCACAGGATGCCTCCAATATCACAAAAGCACCCAAATGCTACAGGACAACATAAAATAAACATACAATTTGTTATATGCACATCTGTTGAAAAAACAAAGGGTATTTTTCCTTTCTGGAGAAGCTAGATAAACATTAAATGCCATTAAAATCTGTTGGGGAAAATATAAATTTCACAGAATGGACCATAAAGTTAGAAAAGTCATAGACTGAGAGCAAAGGTGACAAAGCTGTCTATGAAGATAAAATAAAATGGAAAACTAGTAACAAAGGCATAAAAAACTAGAATATGGTTACCCCATTGCCATTATCTACATGAAAGGACCAAAATAATCTGGTGATTCCTGTAATCCAGCCTGCTCACTCTAAGCTTTCAGCACTGTTTTGAAGATGTACACGCTCATCTTACCAGCATCCTCATTTTGCAGTTGCAATTTATGTTGCAAAAGAGTAATCAAGCTGAAGAATAGACAATATACTCTTTTGCCCACAGGCATCCACAGGACATGAAAACAAGACCTATCCTGACTTCTGTGCCTAGTTTTAATCAATGGTACTTCTGCAACAACACAATGATTAGAAGCATCACTACTTATCACTTGCCTTTTGTATGAAGCTGCTGCTTGTGCACACAGAAGTATTTTTGGTTTATTTTGATTGTTTATCACTTCTGTTGAAGTTCTGGATGCACCAGCTTGCATGTGGCTTCTTGCCAGGCCCACAAGAGACTGACATGCAAAACACAAACACCTTCTGCTACTTAACACCAAACTTAACATACAGAATACAAAAATATGTCCAAAAAAAAGAAATTGCATCCCCTTTCCTTATATTTTGATGGATGTTAGAGTAAACTGGTAGGTTAAACAACTCCAGGAAAGCTGCAGTTGTATGTAACGCACTGCACATCTCTGGAAATTATCTCCAATACATCCACAGCCTTGCTTTCAAAGGCTTTCTACTTAAGACCACCTCTTTTCTTCCATAACCAAAGCATCAGACAATGTAAATACCTCAAGGTTAGTGGAAGCACAATTATTTCTACCTGCTGGGACTCTGTATACTGATTTTACTAAATATATCTTCTTAAACTGTGCAAATTACTTAAAAGCTATACATGCATCCTTTTCTACTGCTGGACTCTAGTGCATAGAGCAAACTGCTATTCTATATCTAATGTACCACGTCCAACATTGGATCTTTGCCCTTTGCCCTACTCTTTTAATAGAAAACTTTCATTCATGCTTAAAGTATTTTTAGTTTAAAAAAACCCTGCACCCATATTTTGACACTTAAATGTTTATGAAGAATAATGCATGTGTGCAACTCAAAATATCAAAGTAAAACATTTTAATTTACATGGGTAAGGATGCATGAAGGCAAATGCCTTTCACAACTTGATAAACATAAATTCACTCTTTTGGAAACATTTTATAATGATGATAAATGAAGACATAGAGAATGTTTTTGAAGTACACTGAGTGACTGTATATCCTCAAACCTTGAGGTAATTGTGGATTTCTTCCTCTTTCCTTGTAGCAACAGATTTTATTATGGTCAACATACAAGTTTCATCACTTTTTTTAGATGTCTTTGATACTGTCTGGCACACAGTGTTGAAAAAGTAGTGGGAACTGCTCCTTATATCTTGGATTTCAGTACTGCAACTTACAGGTTTGAATAAGCATGTACAGGGTATGGTTACTGTTTTGTCTGCTTGAAGAAAAAAAACCAAAAAACCACCAAAGATCCCATGTTTCCCAACACAAAGGATACCAACACCACATTAAATACAACAGCTACATGCAGCCTGCTTTCTCTGCCTCACTGTTACTTACAGCACAGAAGCACAGGCAATCCACAGGAGGTTGCTGTGCAGTGTACCACCATGAATGGATTCTCTGCAAGTAAGGTGGGTCACAAATCAGTTCATGATTTGATAATAAGAGGAATAGCATGAATAACTGATTTTCTGGCTGAACACTGAAAGTGGGAAGTAAAGAAAGAATTAAGCAAGCAACACACTAAAGAACCCCAAACTGGTTTTGATTAAGCTATTCCATTATTTATCTTGTTTTTCCCCATCAGACTGCAGTGAAACAGCACAAGATTTTCTCAGTTCAGCACTAGATGGTTAATTCAACCTGACATAAAATATTTATTGTGGGTATCTACAAGAAAAGCAAAGGAAAACAAAGACATGCTTCAAAAAAAATGGAAGGTAAAGCGAGCTCCCTTTTAATGGTACAGTTCAGAACTCAGAATACCCTTCCATGAGCCTAGAGATCTGTGTTCGTTTTCCTCCTCTTTACCTCCCCGGAGATGTATTATGGACTACTCTTCTGGTGGAGTGTTCTCAGTCTCACAGTTAATGCTGCTCCACTGCATTCACTGAAGCAAATCTGCTACTCCAGGAAACCTCTGCAGAGTATGAAGTTATTCTTTCTCGCTCCTACAATGATCACTTCAAGTGTTTCAAGCCAAAGAAAACACCTCCAGAAGGAACAAAATGTCCCCAAATAGTTATGGTATTTACCTAAGCAGAATTTCAGCTTAATCATTATTGTACTCAGTCCAAGAAAGGGATTTGAGTTCTTCTTAGTTCTTCCACTTGTAGAACTATTCCCTGAAATGGTCTGAAGCACTTGCAGCTACACAACCCTCCAAACTTATCCTACTGGGATTTCAGAAATGGTGTACACATTCTTATTAATGGAAAAGAAAATATCAAAAGTAAATAATTGCATCCTATAGCTTTATTAGCAGCAATGATTTTTCTGCCATTATTGAAGGACTTGAGAAGCTATGAGAGTATATTTATACACAGAAAGACAAGTGATGAGAAAAACATACCTACCTACCTGCACTGAGAAGCTTTAACTCAGAAAACACATGGAAGGAGAATGTTACAACATGTATCTTCTGGAAATACTGACACCATTTAACCACTGTTATTTTTATGTTAAATCAGTTCTAGAACTAGGAGACTAGTTTTTTGGTTTTTTTTTCTGACTTGCATCTATTCCTTTGTTCAAATGAAGGTAAATTAATTACTGACCTTTTTAAAAAGCAGTATTTTATGTGTGGCAGCTCACTTTTGAGCACTTAAAAACATCAGAACTTAAAAATACTTTTATGCAAATACAGTTAAGACTATCTCAAAATTCCTTATGACAGAACCATTTTATTTGTCCTGTTGGAACCTCACAAAGATACACTTCCTTGTACAATGCAGCCTGACAAGTAGCATCATATGTATGGTATTTGTATAGGGAAAAAAAACCCCAACACCTGAAGTTGTTTATATGCAAAACTCCAGCAGCAGATAAAATTTGTGACTAGCAATTTGTAAGAAATAAATGCAGATGCTTTTCTCAAAGATAATCAAGTCCGAAAAAAAACCCAGTAAAAATAATCCTATCTCATTTAAAGATAAAAAAAGCACAGGAAATCACTTAGAACAATGGGTTAGGGGACACAATATGAGCATTCAACTAATTTATCATCTCAATTTGTTCCCAAACCCTGTTATTTCTTCAGTATTCCCACCATGGAGAACAGTCAATTGCAAAAAATATTTGATTAATGTTTCATTACTTGTACCAAATAAATACAATGCAGACAATATCCTAGTTACCATCTAATGAAACAGTCTCTCTGGTCAGGAGCTTTAAAAATAGGCAACAACACTGGAAAAAGGACAGAGGAAAATGTAGAACTTTGGTTCCGACTGTAAATCACTTCCCATCGTTACCAAAAGCTATAACTTTTACATCTTGCCTACATGGTATCTTCTTGTAACTTGACCAGGTATTTTTACATCACTCAAGATCAGTGATTTTACTTGAAATTGTAAATAGTGTCTTACTTTTTAAATGCCCAATATTTTTTGTTTCTGGAAGAAATTATGCAACCAAAAAATAAAATCAAAGTTTTCAATTTTGCATATATCATAATGAGTTGAGTAACCAACATGCAAAGCAACAAGGGGCTTCAACTGTTATCAAGACACTGAACAAATCTTAGAGAAGGGAAAAACCACTCTTTTTTAAGCAAGCAAGCAAATATGGGGCAAGTGTACTAGGATTATCCTGGGTTTACAAATGGAAAAAAACTAGGCACCAAAAACCTCAGTGAAATAATCCAAGGTCACACAAGTGCACACTAGAAACTCAGTACCTTACAGGTATTTTCCCAGAAACTTTTCCCTAACAAAATAATACTGCCAGGTTGCTGCATGGTGTTTTGAATATTTACCACATGCTTACCCTCTTCTGTCCTCCTTGTGCACACACACACCCCTCAATGAACACACAAGCTTGCAGTGAAGCTCACAAGGGGCTACAGAGAAAGTGAGCAGAAGCCCAACCAGGTTCCTTTCGCTGGCTGCTGTCCCCATATTGGGTGTTAAACATCAGAGTGGCTGCAGGAACCTCCTAGGGAAAAAAATCCTAAGCAGATCTTAGCTGAAGATTGATTTACTGTCCACTATGCAGAGACAAACTAGGATACGCTTTCTGCAGCAAACAGATTAAAGCCAAGTTTCATTGTTGTATATATTCTATTTTGCCAAACAGACTACTTGTATACATTCACTAATTAAATTCTGTTATTCTACTGGTAAACATGATTCACATCCCAATTCTAAAGAAGCATGTGCAATTATGGTATTACACAAGACATTCAGCACAACTGTCCTTACAGAGAAATCTATTCCTTTCTAAAAACTTAAGCCTTAGAATACAAATCCTACACAAAGATGCTTATGACTCAATCATGTCCCTTAAACTACCAATTTCTTGATTTTCTACTATCATATTTAGCTTTACAGTCCTAATACCTCACTGGAAGTGCAGGCATTCTTTATACAGTAAGACCTTTCCAGTCTCAACCCCAAACGAATTGGCTCTCCCCTTCAACCTCACTGTAAAAACAGACTTGAAAAACATTTGCTTTTCAGTGAAGAGCAGTTAGAAACGTGCTGCACTTTTGTATGTGGATCATTATCCAGCTAAATTCTCATTTAACGCCCAACATGTTGTTTTCAAGCAGCTGGCATTTTACCAACCTTTTCAGCTATATTGGTCAACAGGCTTTGTGGTGATTAAGTTTCTTTTACCTATTATAAAAGTTTGGTGACCTTTCCTTGATTACTTTCCTGCACTCTGGGCATAAGCGGTGCAAGGGAGCAGCTCACTGGGCATCTTTGTCAAAAATCCCTCTGCATTTGGATGTGCAATAAATCAAGCTCAAATTGGGCTATTCTGACCTTCTCAGTCAAATAACTACCATCACCATCCAGCCTCTGTCTGTTGAGGTTTGATGCTTCCACTGTGCTAATGGGAAAGGGGCTGCTCTGTTCTTCGCATGAGATGCAACCACTTTTACCCTACCATCACCACATGCCCTCATGGGTTGCAGGAACTCCTAAGTGCTACCTTCTACTGCCACTAAAAACTAGCCCAGACCAGGGAGGAGAATTAAACCAATCAGTAAAAGTGCACCTTGAGATAAGGACTGCAGTACAAATAATAAAAACATTTAAGCATTAAGAGCTCAGAGACCAAGAGAA
>NW_009933192.1:163292-194948 GCF_000696875.1 Nestor notabilis | reverse complement strand
GGGAAAGAGAGGAGTTAAATGTGACTTCGAAAAGGATCAAGTGAGGAAACATCTGGTCAGGTAGCCAACCATTCATGAGAGAAAAGGATAGAGATTATCTAAAGTGAATAGGTCAGGATGTTTGTGCACTGTCTAAAGAAGGGCGACAGAAACTAGACCTGCTGGGTGTCATGTAAAATCATTTACCTCACTTTTTTGTTTCCTTAGTTTGGTGTAGTCCCGATTTGCAGAACTACTCCTGGTTGTTTGTTTTTTTTCTCATAACCGCAAATAAAGGAACAAGTGAACTTTGTATGTTACATGAATACATAAAAGAGAGCTCTGAAAGATCATGGCTCAGCTTGGTCTTCCCATATTAGCTGATGCTTATGTTTACTTTTCCTCAGGTCCACCTGCATAAATGAGGATAAACATCATTGCATCATTTCCCAGCAGAAAGAATGCAAGCAGAAGTTCATTACCTTTGTGAAGTTCATACAAAGAGTTGTGATAAGTGTCACAGGGAATTCCATAAAGCAAATAATAATGCACATAGTCCTCATACAGTGTATAAAGACTAAGTACTATGTGCTGAATCATGCAAAGAAGGTAAACTCTCAACAGCTACTCCTGAAGCTTGCACCACTCCTTCTGCATACTGAAAGATGCAGAGATCTTAAAGAAGGAAATAGTGTGATCATGTAATTGGAGATGGCTCGTACACATAGGAACCAAAAAACCATGTGCAAATTATCTTTGATCTGGTATTTTCTAACTCCTGACTGCTTCGTAATGTCAGTTATGTTCCAGGGTTTCTATATTTATAGAAACATAGATGAGATTCAGTTATCTTGGACGCATAACACTCCTCTCCCTTGCAGACTTCATTAGTTGTGGTTGGACATCACACAATATGACAAGCTGCATCCAGCAAATAAGACCTGTGTTATTTTTCTGATAATAATAACAACAGCTTCACTTACTTTAAAGAAAAAAGACAGTGTTATTAAAGTGATTTACAGGACGATAGATATGCTTACAGTGACTGTATGGGAACACGATTATTGCTGCTGAGATTATAATTAAAGCTTTCAAAGCTGACATGGGAGAAAGAAAGATTTTAAGCAGTTGTCATTTTTGGGAAAATAATGGTAGGACTGTCGTATTTAAATAAAACACTCTTAAATACAGGACTGATTTCTGAGAATGGTGCATGTGCGTGTTCAATTTTGTAGTATTGCCTGTAAGGACATCATGCAAAGTAGAAATAATTATGGCAAGAAAGGAAAACGAGTTGAAAACAAGCTCAGACACGCAAAAGTGGATTGCAGCTGGCCCTGAGGGAAGGCATTTTGGTGATGTGGCATGTGCTTTTCCAACATGTGCTGTCCACAGCTGCAAAACTAACCAAGCAAGGGAATGCTGATATCTGACAGCAAGCTTGCTGCTCTTGATATGCTTTGCAGAAAGCAACTACTTTTTAGAGCAAAATAGAGGGAGATAGAATATTTCACTGGAACAATTTTATTCTGGAGTTACTGTAAAAATGTTGCCACTGGCATTACTTGGAAGAACAGAAACAAAAGGATAAGAGGGAAGGTGGAGAAAACATGAAAAAATGTATAGTGTGGATTTATTAATCATCTGAAATGCTGCGTGGGGGCAAATTCCAGGAGTAGCATATAACGGCATTCAGGCTAAAGTCTAGAGGAAAGGCTGTGGATATGGATATTCAGAAAGAAGTGAACAGTGGAATATATGTACTTTTTACCTTTTATTTTTAAACCCGCCATGCCTCTTACGAACTTTGTAAATCAGCATGTTCTTCTCAGCCTCCTCCTTTCCATAATGCAATGTCTCATCCTTTTTTAGACCACCAGTGCTAGGCAGCTCCTTTACCATCTTGATTGTTTGAGCCACCTTTCTATATCACATATTAATGTTTATATTCTAAGAATTGAAATAACAAGCTGGAAAAAGATTATGAAACACTAAGATGAACAGATCAGTATATGTTGGCTGTACTATCTGTAGCAGACAACAGAAATCACATGCTTACAGCTCTTCACATCTTCCCCACAGACATACAAAAGGTTCTTGACAAACTGAATAGCAATGTAAATCTTGCTTTGTGGTCAAAGGCCAAATACAGTTGGAAGCATCACACCAAGAAGCTGTCTCTGGAAGCAGCAGAGTGGGGAACAGAGTTGCTTTCATATTGTTGGAAGTGTTCAAGTGCATAAGGAATGTCTGCATGAGAGTACTAAAAGTACATATATCATTAAGAACAGTTTGAAAAAGTGTCTAGTTGGTGCCAGCTTCCCCCTACACACCACCAAATACTTTCTGGCAGCTCATACTGCTGAAAACAGTATCTCCACTTAGGGAACATTTCCACATCTTTACAAAGTGTGATCTCAAAGTAGCTGTATAAGATTATGGTGTTTGTCTAACCCCAAAATTCTCTCTCTCCCCCCCTTTCCCAGTACATATAGTATCAGCATCCTGAAGAAACTGTCTGTTGACACACAATTTCTGACGAGTGGCACCTTTGCATATGAATTTATCTTTGATTCTTCTGCCAGCGAGATACAGTTTTTGTTTGTTCAGAACAGAACACCACACACTGCCTGGATACAAGCTGCTGCTTAAGATAAGCTGACTGTAATTTCAGTATACAGTGGTATATTACTTGCTCTAGAATAACCTGACTTTATAGCAGTTGGATGTATGCCAGTTTCTAATTGTTTTAGATTGCTGGCTTTCTTACAATTATTCTCATCCTGGGATACTTGGCTCATCTACTCTTTCTGTTCCAAATACTCCTTATAAAGTCTTTAAGCTTCCTTCCTTCTTGTATGACTAGTATTTTCACTATGAAATAAAGTCTTTGATTATTCAATGCCTGGCAGTCAAAACCTTTCCAAGTTTTAAAAGCCCATGCTATGTCATTGTCCTTCCTTTTAGCCAGCAGGCATTTCAGTGACTTCTTGGCATTCAAAACCTGCAGTCCTCTCCCATCTAACAAGTTACCAGGACATTTTACAGTGTGTTTACAAGGAATCTGAAAAGCCTTTTTTCTCCTGTAGTATCCCTTGTCCACTGTGATGCTGCATTCTAGTAAATGAAGATATCTTCCTGGCACTTACATTCTAAATTGTCTTTCCATAAGCACTGGTTTGTCTCTACCTTTCAAAGCTGGTAGGGTAAAACCATTTTCTTTCCATTCTTTGCTTTTATGTGCAAAGCTCCATATACAGAAAGGTCAGGGGACAATGGGCATTTACTGTTCCTATACACCCCTATTAAAGGAACTACAGATGCAATTCACATGTCATTTGCACTCCCATCGTTTTGGGGCAGGAACATCTTTTGTTCTGTTTCTATGTTGTAATTAGTATAATAACACTCCTGATTTCCAGGCTGTGTCCCTAGGAGCTAATGTACAATGAACACAGACAATTATTAGGCCTGTGGAAAGGATCAAGTTTTTTTTTTTAAACACTATTATGTCTGTTGGCTTATTGTGCTATTTAATTGGCGTCACGTTCACCCTATTCACTACACACACAACAAAGTAGACACCCCAATAAGTCAGTCACAGACAGAGCTATGGCTAGGTACCAGCATGAAGGAATTAAAGCTACCTCGTATTCTAACTTTTAGATAACTTTTTCTCTGGAGAACTGCAACGGGTATTTTATGCACTTTGAAATATATAAACTTTGTATACAAATTTTAAACCATCTCTCCAGCTTTCAAAGCACATGTCTGCTAAAGAAATTAACAGGTTTTGTTCACCTTTTAAACCCAAACTATTTATTAATTTATATATTAATTTATACTAAAAATAGCTCCTTATTATGCTTCATGCATAATAAGGAAAAGTCTGTCTCAAAAAGGTTACAATTTAATGAGTACATTTTTAAAAAACATGGGAGGGAAGTGAAACAATTATTCTGTCCTGGTATATGGAGAAACTGAGACACAGAGGCTTAGATTCTGCCTAATTAGCAATCCTGCTGCTTTAGGCTCACTCTATCATCCATGGAGAAATTGGCACTTCTTCCACTACATCATTTCAGAACCCAAGTGAAATCCGAGTTCTGGGAACTTTTGCTGACTGTGATTATAGCTTCACTATTGCTAAAACAGAGAAAATGAGGCAGGAAGAAGCAAAAATCTTTTCAAGGTCAAAGACGGCCACTGGAAGACCTGAGGCCTGGCTTCATGTCTGGGAAGATTCAGTGCAGCTTTTAATCCTATTTTACACCTTGATTCAAAGCCCACTGAATCCAACGGTCTGACTCTTGCAAGCAACAAAGATGAAATCTTGTATTATAAAACCAAAGCTGTGCAGTTACTCATTTCATATGATGATACCAACTATAAGAAAGAGTGCCTTTAAGGATCTTAAGATTAATGATAGTACAGTAGCAATTAATCACAGGCTTTCAGAATTAACATTCTAGCAATATGGTTTCTTTTTAAAACATTTCCTCAAAGTGAAAAAATCTGAACTGAGGGGGAGAAACCCACATGTGTATTTATAGCTCTCAAGGCACATCTTTGTTTTAAATACACCCCTCTCTTTAAACTATACAAATGAGAGGACAGCATGGACAAGAAAACCACATTAGACTCTTGTTCAGACTTCAAGAGTCAAATGTCATTTCATATCCTGTATTTCAAAGCGAAAACTCTCACCGACACATAGAATTTTTGTATAGTGATAACGAACTAAGAGTGCAAGTATGTATTCATGTGAAAATGAAATAACTTCATCCCCTATTTAAGCACTAAGAAAATCTAAAAGAACTAGATTACTCTAAGCCCTGCATGTCTGTTAGAATCAAAGAGATGGATCAGAAGGTATAGCACGTAATGACTGCATTATCAAACCCATTTAGAAAAGTCACTGTAACTTACATAGTTCACACAAATTTCAAGGGGTTTCCAAAGTTTTGTGGTTTGAAAATAAACTCAAAGCAATTCCTCTAGGAAATGTTGAGATGGAATTAAACATCATTACAGAGATTCTGACACTTTGCCCTGCAATGATCCAAATTACAGAAACAGGGCTGTGTACATAATGATGTAATTACATGCAGTCATGAACAGTTTAATTACTGCATGGTTGAGTGAGCTTTCTTCTTTAAATCTGAGGGCAATGTTGGAATTTTCTTACTTCTATACCTGACTGATTTTAAGTATATTGACACTGTAGCCCTAGATTACAACGTCAGCATATAGAAATCCTTCTGAAGCAGCACAACACAAAAAAGCAAGTCCGCATCATGGATTAAGAACTCACTAACAGGCATTAAATGATACTTAGGGCTGCTGCTTGTTAGAAAACACTGCCTGTGGTCAGACAGAACTATGAAAAATCTTCATTAAAAATTAATGTGCACCAAAGCAATTTTGAAGTTGTTGGATTGTCAGCTGCATCTTGAGTGTTTAGACACTTCTTAAAGCCTACCCTTAGCTCTTACATTGTTTTATAGAAGAAGTGTGACATGTCTGACACACAAAGCGGGTTCCCCTGAAGACTGCACCATACTGCAGTCCCCATACTTTTTGGGACATGCTGAGGCAATGCTGCTCAGTGAATAACTCAACTGGAAAGCCATTTGCATTAAAGAAAAACATGCACGATTCAGGGGAGGGCTCCAGGGGAGGGTCTGGTGGCAAGCAGGGATTGTTTTAAGTGATCCTTTATAAAAGGTTATCATTTGGATCACACTGTTAGTGAGGCAGTAACAGTTTTCCTGAGATTTTTCCAGCATTTCCGTAGTCACATTGGATCTATAAATGAACTTGGGGATTTTTACTACTTTTTGTTTTTTAAAACCTTCTCATTAGTGCTTTCACTGGATTAGCCAGGCCCAGTGAGAAATGCCTCACTTCACAGAACTGCCCAAGGTACATGGCAAGGAATGAACTGTATGACATTGCGAAGCTGGGAGGGAGCACTAAACTGGTTGTCCTTCATTAGGAGGAAAAGCCAGTGCAGAAACCCAAAGCAGGTCTTCAATCTTCCATTAAAAAAAGCAGACAGATGCCTGAATACCTTTGTGCTTTCATACTGCGCTAAAGAGATACCATGAGAAGTCTTGTTTCTCCCAAGTATTCTGCAGCACTGCAAGCTACAATTAAGTTAAATATCCAGTATGCACAACTCCTTCATTACTTAGAATTCACAACCATGTTTCATACACTAAAAATAAATCCTTCCTCATGTAAATCTGAAAATCTTACACAAATATTGTCAGAATATACAACTGTACTGGGAACCCTGCGTTTCCACTTACAAATGATTTTAAAATCTGCTCCTTTTGATGCTGAACTGTCCCACCAGAGAGTAAGATCTGCATCCACATACAACCCTCCTCTGTCACATGAACTCCACAGGCTGGACAGTAGCTAGCCCAAGTCCTACATCTGCCAGCAGGACAACAAGAAAAGAAGGAGAGGTGTTAGAGCAGAGATGGAGAGCAGGTAGAGGGCAATTTAAACTCTAACCCAATAAGAATCTTTTTTTTTTTGTTTTATTCTAAGCTTGGCTTTGCCTCAAGCCAATTCTCATTATTAAATGAAATCGATTCATCATTCCATAAGAGGGAATATGCCTTGCCAAAAGGGAACGCTGACCAACTTTGCTGACCAGTAAACTGCTCAGACTTTTACAGAAAAACATGTTTTCTTTAAAACAACACTAATTTTCTGTTCCTGATAATAGCAAAAAGACACCTTCTACAATCATCGCTAAAGCCATGCTTTATGAATACTAAAATATCTTTGAGACTGAAAGGCAACTGATTGCTTTGAGAAGCACCACAAGAAAATAAAATTCAGAAACCTTTCCCAAGCTGGAATCACTTCAGACCTGCACAGTTTGTACTTTCTGTTCATTGAGAAGTCCCTTTCCCTCCATATCATCAATTCTTTACACTCCACTAATAATCTAAGCACTGCCCTGTGTAGTAATTAGCTTTAAATGTAATTAAAAGTGCAGCAGCACCTTGAAAATACATCCTTGGGGGGAAAAGCATTGCAAAATTCAAACTATAATTTTAAGAGGAGGAGGATGGCAGCAGCGGGGCAGATGATGGCACGTGCATTACCACCCCTATGTGCACTAGCGGCACAAGTTATCTCAGTGTTCCACTTGGTAGTTTCAGCCCGTTCACTGGAGTCACTGCAGGACATGTTGGAATAACTAGTGGTACATCACATGGAAATGCAGATGATAACTCATGTCAGCTCCACTGGGGCCTGCTTTTAAAACATACTTTAAGACAACACTAATTGCAGAGAAAACACTATTTGCTTTAGATTTTTTTTCCCAAGGTTTCAGCTGTTTATCTCCCTGCAGATCCAAACATTTACTGTACTCTGAGAGTTCACTGTACTCTAGCAATTAAATTAATGGCTGCAGCAACAGCAAGAAATCCTTTAAACCCCTGTGGGCTTGTTCCTTTGATTAGACTAGATCAGTGAAGCTACAGCTATTTGCAGGCAGATTAGATAGGCTAGGTTTTTATTGCCATTTGCACTAGAGATTGAAAGGTCATGTTTGTTGACATCTTACCACAACCCATCTGTGAAAGTTTACTTTAAAAGTTATTCTTCGGGAATATTTTTGATTTTTAAAAGAGTACCATATGGGTCTAAGAATAAGAAATGACCCAACCATACCGACACAAAGCAGAGGACTCCACTTATGCAGCAAGCAGAACATATCTAACACCCGCACACGTATTCGCTCTTCTCTAAAAGCAAAGTTTGAACAAATCACAAAACATAGGGCACTGATATCAGGCTTTGGGGATGAGTCATATGGTAGTTCATGATCTGTGTGTGTCTCCGATTCTGTTTTGGCTTCAGTAACAGATTCAAAGAATGCTCCTATTTCCTGTTTAACTGTGCCATGCTATTTTTAACTGTATTATCTTTTTTCCAGTAATGAAGAATGCTTATGATGACAATGTTGTAGGTAGTAGTGAGCATCTCAGAACATCTTACAAGCGTTAACGTTCCTATGCTATTTGAGGTGACAAATGACAAATATTGTGGTATCAGAAAACATCTGCACAGCCTTGTGAGAATAGAACTGCGATTCCTGATTTCCTGAGACAAAGATAAAACATGAAAGTTAGTGGCAGAGCTGGGAAGTGAATCCAGCCTTCTGAAGGCCTTATCACCTGCCTTAACAATGAAATGATCACTTTCTCAGATGACTTGTTATTTTGCAATAATACAACAGTTGTCCTTTGAATGGTAATAAAGCTTTAGGAACTTCCCCAACAAACAGCAAGATGACACCAGAAGCCAAATAAAAACCTATATAAAGTGAGCAACTTCTATTTGTACTGCAAGGAAACAGTAGTAAGCTACTGGTGTTCTGATAAGAATGTGTTACATTCCATACAACCAAAACACCACCTTCCCCCATACTTACTCTCTCCATACACATCACAACTCACTGAGTGTTAATGTTCAAACTACTTAACTGTTTGCTTTAATTTTTACACTAAAGACAACAATACTTATCAAGAAATTGGCTAAAAAGAAAGTGCTGCGTATTTTGATACCACCAAATTTGTATCACCAAAATAATTTATTTCTCTTCTTTCAGATTTAAGTTCATATCTAAAGCAATTCATCAAAGTAAATACTGTAAAAGATGAGATTTCCACCACCCAAATGAGATGCCTTCAACTTGGTTTTAAGAAATTTGGTACATTTTGAAATCATCCAAGTTCTCAATAAAATACTTGTTCATTTTGAAAGTCAAATTTGTTTAAACAACTAAAGAGAAAACCACAAAAAATATATATATAAATGTAAATATTTTGTACTTTGTAACATGCAAGTTTCACACCACCTTATTCTACTCCTGTAGTAGTGCCAGTAGTAGGACTGCCTCAAGAAAACAAAACCTTTAATTAAACTCTTGAGAGGATTTAAATAAATTATAATTTACTTTTTTCTTAGTGATATTAAAATAGGTCTCTTAGGCCATTGTATTACAACTCTATAATCCCACTTTTGTTTGTGCTGCTGGTGTGAAATAGATGTCTTCAACTCTGCTCACAAAGGCATTACTTTCTGTATGGAATTATGTCTCTTAAGGACATGACAGGGTTCTACAGTTAATTTTGAAGCATGTGACTTCATCTGAAATTTTCAGATGTAAGAGTAGTTGTAAATAGTAGGTTTCATTCATCCAAGTTGCAGCCCTGCAGATTCTAATCATTTCTCCTCTTCTAGTTGATAGTACATGGAATTATGCTAGAACCATTTAAAAAAAATGAAATAAAATAAAAATGTGGCTATTTCCCAATAGTTTGAAAATTATCTTCCTTACGATACACTCAGAAACAACAGCTCTTCTCTTTGAAATTTCCTTTTTTGCTGACACAGATTCATTCTATTGCTTAAAAAACATGGGAGGGGGTGTGTGGGGGGGGTGTGGTTGGAGGGTTAGAGACGAGACTGGAGACCAATGCCACACATCTTCCCAACAGCCACACAGACCAAACAACTCTCTTGTAACATCTTTCAAAACCTTCAGAGGTAGAATTTCCAGACTATTCCCTATAGTCGTAACAACCTGTTTTGTGAACGTGTGTGGCAACTGTAATCTGTGAAAGTATGGGAAAAGTTAAGGGGAATTAAAATGAGAAGCTATTACTGGCAATTTAGTAATTCTATTTTGTATTTATCATTTTAGAGAAAGTAGATTGCTTGAGGAAAATGGCTGGAAAGAAGCTGGACATGGGATGCATCAGCTTCCTGAGAGCAGGAATCAATCTGAGACCAGGAATCAACTCAATACCACAAGCTGTTTCTTATTATCTTGGTTCCCCAGTTGAAAGCTGTGAATAGCCAGTGCTGAGCTTCAGGGATGAACTCTCAGAATGAGAGTCACAGTCACAACTCACCCTTCCTTCTGCATGGACAGTAGGAAACGTAAGGTTTTGGGGGAATTTATTTCATAATACAGATGACACCTGGTTTTGACTTCCAGAAAATACATGTCTCAAAAACAAGCACAGGAAGTTCTTTGTTCCTACTTGATATTTTTCAAGCACTTATATGGCACTACAGAAGCATATTCTAATGTAAAATGCAGAATGTAATAAAACTCATCTTAAATGTTTTCCAATTTCAAAATCCACACAAAGTATTTTATGGCTTCTATACCTGCAGTTTTTCAGTTCACTATCTATGCAGGAATCCACTGAGAATGAGCGTGTAAGAAAACCACAAGGCAGCAAGAAATCTGGGTTGTGACTTACCTCCTGATAGCATCACTCCTTCATTTCTTCACACCCTGCAGCACAGCCTCTACTTGATCACACATTTGTTAAAGAGTCTTAGGAAAGGTGTTATTATTTCATATATAAGGCAGTAGCAATAAAAATATCTCCTAGACTTAATTTTTGTACTTCTCTGTATTGTAAAGGGGGAGAAAAGTGAGAAATCTACTGGGTAAAATTTATGAGGTGGTTTTCTGAAGAACAGCTGCCTTTAACCAGAGAAGAAAAACCTCTGCAATCATAGGGAACTCTCTTAGCTCTTCCCAAAAATCTCCACTACAGCTGCGAAGGAAAAAATACTTGATTCTCTACCTAAACAATAAAGTTCACAAGAGAAAAATGAAGAAATACATCAACAATATGGTATCTCTGATTTTTTATTTGTATACTATCTTTATGCCATGCACTGGTAATAAAACAAAGAAGTTAATCATTCAGTGAACTGATATAATTCAGTAAACCACTGAACTTGAATATTTATCATGGGCAATAGCAGCTTGCTAGTCGCCTGATCTGTGCAGTTCTTTGGGGAGAATTCAATTATCAGAACCAGATTTTCTCTGCCTTTCTTCCAGGCTCTATTCTCTCCTGTTGATTTTATAGTAAATATCAACAGTAACTACAGAACAACATGTTTATTCACTTTTTATCATGCCTCACTGTCTCTAAAAGTCAGCCATATGTAACCCTCTTAACTCAGAGTGACTAAGGAAACATGGACCAATAATTTTAGTTTTCAAAACATAAATACGATAGATGCATGAAATAAATATGACATACAGAAGAAGGACTAAAAATATCATCTTGAAACCTCTGCCTAGGCTCCACAAAATGAAGTTACATACCAGCCACAACTCCTGGATGCATTCAGTAGGAATTTAACCCATTCCTTCCTGAGCTTCTGTGTTAGCCAAGTCTTAAACCTTGTCAGCTGTTCTTTCTTTCCTCAGTTTGAAGCATAAGGCTTTATCTCAGGAAAAAGGAAAAGCCCATTTGCCATTGCTTTGCAGTAATCAGCTTCCTAGAAAATTTATCACAAGTATGACACCCACCAGATGTTGCTCCTCTAGGACTGCCTAGCAAATATCACAGAATCATAAAATGGTTTGGGCTGGGACCTTAGACATCATCTTGTTCCAAATGTTACCCTTCCTCCCAGGAATCTTTTCCTAGGACTTCCTCCCCTGATTTTCTGGCATTAAAAGATGCCTCAGTTATCTGCAAAAAGTAAAATCATGCATGTTAAAATACTTTGGTACCCAGTTCATAAAACTATTGGGGTCCTATGCTGCATTAGACTGCAATTTTTGTCATATTTTCTGTCCCAGATTAGGCCCAGATAATTCTTTCAAAATTCTTCAGCCTAGAAGACCTTTTCAGGTTTTAGTATCACTGATTAAGAGCTTTCTTTTCAGAGAAAACATGAATGGCATTTGAGTCCTGCAGTCTCCCTGCTTAAGGACACCAGAAAATCACAGTAAAGTTTCACACAATTGATATTTCAATATACTGGCAAATGGGCATGAGGTAACACTGCGGAAAATTTGTTGTTAATGGTAATCAACCAATGGGTTATAAATTTAGGTTGTTAATTTCTCATGTTTGAATTTACTCTATTTGTGAACTACAGCAATACCATCTAGAGAAACATCCCTGTACAAGGACTTGGATGCACATGCTTCAGTTCTTGTCTGATTATAGTTTAATTTTTTAATCCATAATCTGGTTGGGCAAAGTGGAGCACATTTTCTAGATGTTTAGTCATGACCAAACTACCCTATGATAAACAGGCACAGAATCTAGGATGACAGTCTATGGACCTAGTCTATAGTGACAGTACTTCCCAGGGTAAAGATTACCAAGTGTATTAAATACCTCATTGCTTAACCCCAGTGATTTTTCTTAAGATAAGACTGTGCTGATGACAAAGGGCAGTATATAAGGTCCACAACTGCCTGGACCATGCACTCCAGTCTTCACCACACCACCTTGGCAAGTCTATCACTGGCCATACTGCACAAATTTCCATTTCACCCAGTAGCTTTACTAATCCTTTGGAAGGCGCCAGGAAGTCACACAGCATTGATCAAGGCATGCACCCTAAAGAGTGTGTTTGCCTTGTGCTAACAGCAAGACTGAGGAGCAGGCAATAGATCTCAGGGCAAACTACAACCAAAGAGATGACTGGATCAATCACAGCATAAAACCAGTATTTCAAGAAGGATGTGAAGTAGGATGCATGAAGCACTAGCAATAAGTAAGCTGTCCTGAGCACAAGTCACAGCTTGATAAAACTTCAGAACCAGGTGAAGGAGAAAAAGTGTTTTTCACAGCTATTGTCACCAAATCAGATGGTGTAAGTGTGCCCAGCATGTGCCCTCATCCTGTCACCCAACATAGCCTCACAGGGCACAATAATTTACCCAGGAAAAGGCTGCAGACACTTCCCCAGTGCTGTGGAGAAACTATTGTGGCTTCTCTGCTGCACACGATACAGCAAGGGGATGTCTTTATGACACCCACAGTGAAGGGACATTCTAAAAAGCAGATTCTTGGATGAAAGAAAGATGAAAGTACAGCACTACTGCTGACTGCATTTATTTCTAGTCCATGGATACCACTTTGGGAATATTCTTTTAATACATTTCATTTTCAATTTCAAAGAAGCAGCATTACCAGCATGTTGGAGTTCAGTCATTAGAACTGGAAACTTTCTTTTAATACTATATTAGGGGTTTTTTCTCAGTAAGAGCTTTTTTAAATCTCTAACTGCATGTTTGTATGTATATACATACATCCTCTCTATTCCAGGTGCAGCGTACTGAAATTCAGAACCTAGATAATTTTATTCCAATATTGGCAATTCATGGATTTCCAGTGTGCTTAATTCTTCCCTACTGACAAAACTCTTCACAATACTCATTTCACACAGAGAACCATAGTATTTTGTGCACTTCAAACATATTACAAAAACTTAGGATTTTTTTTCAAGCCTTTGTACATTTTGGATTAATAGAAAGTCCCCAGATCCCAGAAGACATTAGTGTTAAATGAACAGGAATGGCTTTTTGATCTTAAAATTGCAGCAATTATCATATCCCATAAATTGCTGGAAAATCAAGTTGCTTGAATAAATATTATTTGCTTCCCCCAAAAAAGTGACATCTAACATCTGCCTCATTGAATGTCAACGCATACAAAGGAAAAGGCTGCTTTCTTTTTTCTTTATGTTATCTTATGTAGATCAAGTGTCACTAATAATAGGTGCATCTTATTAAAAACTCAGTTAAGTCTTGCTTTTTCAAGAAAAGTTGTTAATTCAGGATTATTAAGTCCAATTTGTTATCATCAATAAGTCAAGTAAAAAACGCACCGTAAAGTAGAATCCTTTTCAGAACTGAAGAGCTGAGGGATAAGGTCCCTCGGGCCTTAATTTCCCAGATGTCAAAGACTCTTAGGAATTTTAAAGGTGCTTATTAAATCATCTAGTAGAACTTCTCCGCAAGCACAGAATCTCTTCTATTATGCTGCAGTGTTGAAGCTCTTAAATGTGAAATACACAAAGCATAACAGAGTATGAAGACACTGATAGTACATCTTACTCAGAAAATTTCTGATAGCCAAGGTTTCTGCTGATTCTTTTTCTCCCTCCCACTGTGTCTTATTATTAACCATCACATGTTCTTTTTATGGCTTGTTAAAACTTTCTTTTGTATTTCAAAATTCCATAGTAATCAATCATTGTCTGAGGCAGGTTGGTCATAAGATATACCTCTCCTTAAAGAATGCCTTCTTTGATAGTGACATTCACTTTAATACTCATCACAACAGTGTTTATGACAACAAAGTGACTGAAAGGGAACAGCTCCATCATGAATTCTGAGGTGGCAGAAGTTACACACTGGAGATTGAGTATTCTCAAATCAGCACCAAATATAGATTGCTTTTGGCTCGATATCACTGCACTATGCAGTCCAAAACCATACTTAGTTGATCAAATCACATGACAAGTTTGTTTATTCACCATCTGTCAGTACCTCTGGGTGGTCACCTTCTTTCAGAAGAGCATCTATGCCTATATTCTTGCTTTCCCAGATGTTATGGTGATTTTTCCTACCTGTATCCTATCCATCAAAGCCATGTAACAACCTGCTGGAAGCATACACAGCAATGTTGGACAAATCTACCACAAAGTCTTTTGCTATCTGCCGGGAGGCAACAACAGATTTAGCACAATTCAGCTTAATGATACTCAACCATGCTCCTCCAGCCGGAATGCTCAAAGACACACTGAGCATTATGAATTGTTTGGGAAGGCTGAAAACAACTTTGAGATTCTCTGGGATTCTGCTGTTCTAGAGACACACTGCCCTTCTGATGTCTAGAGAATGCATCTCTCTTCCATTAAAGGGCTTGAAGAAAGACAAGGAAAAATACAGCTACTGAGTGGGAAAGCAAATCTCTCTTGCTCAAAAGAAGAATGATCTGTAAGTTTTCTCTCCTCTTCCATCCCATAGTTACAGGAGTACATGGAGCAATGCTCTTACAGCCCCTCTAGAACAGATGTGACAGCAACAAGATGGGTGTTTACAGACATGAATGCTAAAACAGAGGAGCACAAGGATATAGGAATAGAAATTCAAAGCAGATGACTATCTGGAAAGTCTGTCAGCAAAGGAGGGAGGTGAACACTTTCTCTTGAAAACGGGAAACTTCAAGGAAAATTGTTTTTTAAACATTCCTTTAAAAGTTAAACTAAAATAATCTTTAATAATAAAATACTTCTGGGTTTTCAAAAATTGTTCTAATAACTGTTTCTGAAATTGGAAATTATATGTTTGTGTTAATACTTAAAAAATTCTTTTACGTTCAAGAACAGAACCAACCCTTTTGATTGAACTGAAACAAAAAACGTTTGGGAAATTTTCAATCTGTTCTCAACAAGGAAACCCATAATGCCACAATTTAACCCCAGTCGGCAGCTAAGTACCACACAGCCACTCGCCTCCTCCCAAATCCAGCAGGATGGAGGACAGAATTAAACATTAGCAACAACTACAACATCAGAGTGTTATCAACATTATTCTCAGACCAAATCCAAACCACAGGACCATACCAGCTGCTAGGAAGGAAATTATCCCAGCTCAAAGCAGGTCACACAGGAGAAGAATGTTGTTTCTAATCAACTGTTTAAAGCAGCACGCACCGTTAACTGTTGTTAAGACCACCATTCAACATAACGTTCTAAGGTTTGACCAGGATTTTTTCTAGTATTGTCTTAGTTCCTGAGTTTTTCAGTCAGCAGATTTCTGTGTCTACATAATTTACTAGGTCTCTTTTCATGTCCTTCATCTCCTGGCTTTTCGGTGTTAGCTTTGGAAACAGCAATGCAGACCAAAGGGCAAGCTGAATTTGCAGCTCCCAAACTTTTGTATTGTTATGTTTCCACAACTGCAATTAAACATACTGAACAAAGAAGTTTATCAAAAAATTTCAAGTTTTCACTTTGACACCAGATGGTTTGTTGACCAGAAAGTTTTTTGAAGGCAAGCATTGATTTGATTGGCAAAAATGTGATTTCTATTCAGCTAGGGTTTTTTTTAAACAGGGTATAAAGTGCTAATTTAAATTAAAATCAGTGTTTTTACCTGCGAAGTTCAACATAAATGAAAGAATTAGACATAAGACTTTCTGATATCAGTTCAATATACCAAAGGTAACTTCTATAGCAGGAAGCATTCTGGCACATCAAAGAGGAATGAAAAGTTACAGTCATCTTTTGTAATATTTATCAACTTCTCAATCTAATGTGCTTGATACATGTGTATCTTTGCACCACCTAGAAACCTTCATAACCATCCACTCCTTGATTAATATTCAGCAATGCAAAACAGGAGAGCACATGGGATTCAGCATCCCAGTCACACGAGCCCTGGGTAAGCCACCCTGCACTATTCATGCACTGCTCCAAGAAGCACCCGGCAATGCTGCTGCACTGAGTTCTCTTAACATTAAAAGAAAGGAAGAGAGCAAAGCAAAACAGCTCCGAGAGCTGCATTTTCTACCAATTCCAAAGTAGCATAATTGAAGCCTCTTCACTGGAGCTGCTGCACAACAAACATCCACCTCAACCCTGGGAAAAATACATATATTACACACAGTGTTTGCTCAAGCCCTGACTAACCTTGTTGGGTTCAGTGGGACTTGTTTGTGTACTGCTTGTCAAGTGCCTGAATGTTTCTTTCCAGGAAAGAGAAGCAAAAGGAAAGCTATAAAAAAAAAAAAAAAAGAAAAATACAGCAGAGAGAAAAACACCTGTAACTCCAAACAAGACATTCAGACATATCCAAAATGTTGTGATGAGTTCCTTCTATTTTCCTTTTTGTATCCGTACCACTGACTACAAGTAGATTTTCTAGCTAGAATAGTTTTAGTCTGATACAAACTGACAATTCTTGGTTGCTTAGCCCAATTCTTTTCCTTTTTTAGAACATAACAAGTATCAAGCCTTCATCAAAAAGAAAGAACTAGTCCTAGGATATTTTATTAAAGTCCCTGCCTTTTGTAGAACCCTATATCCAAGCCTCCCATGCCCCCACACACGCCAGGCAATACCGCCAATATTCCAACACCTGTATTTTCACACCTCATTCACCTTCTTAGCAGGACTGTGGGCAAAACACAAACCAGACCCTCTGGACAACACAGAATTCTTGTATACTACTCAGACTAGAGTATGAAACAGCTCCAGCCTCATAATTCTTCCATGAATACACAGCAAACACATGTTTTGTTAATGAACATATAATCAACAAAAAATACCTGCACCTTAGTAAGGCGAGGCAGTATCTGTCAGAGAGATGAAAAAATGTATGGAAGCATGAGAGGGGTGGTGTAAGTTCCCAATCATTTGTGATTTATTTGCTTTTATGAATTAGAATAAGAGCATTTGGGGGGTATATTTTTATTTTTAATTTTGAGAACTCTTAACTTCCAGCTAAATTTTTGTTTGCTAGAATATGAACTCAAATGTTCTCTGTTAGTTTCTCATTAATTTCTCTTAGTTTAGTCTCTCTAAGCAACTGCACTTTATTTATAATTAAAAATTGGAAGTTGGAGAAACAATTCAGAGTCCAGCAGATTCTTACAGGGTCTCAGTGCAACATTCAAATTATCTGCCAAACACACATTTTAAGAGAAACAGTCTTTTAATTCTCCGTTTATTTACTGGTGATACTACCGTGAAAGAGCTGGACAGAAAAGCAGCATAAAGTCAAGTCGAGAGGTGACTTCAGGGTTGCCATGGCAATTTGTCTGTGAGCATTCCTTGGTTGTACTGGGTGTAAGGAAATTCTGTATTGAGCAAGGCAGGCAGATAAGAAGGTTTAGTCTATTTTAGGCTGAAGAAGCTTTGAGAAAAAGCCTGCATCCCACAGCCAATTTATGTAAGGAAGTTGGCACTAGTCATGTTTTCTAATTTCTCTAAGTATCTTACAACTACAAATAATGGATGTATAAAACCAAAAGCACCATATCACCCTCAGCCAACCAGAGCACCCAATGACGATTTCAGCCTCTAGCTGGGTTGCATGTGCTAAGTACCCACCAGTGCCTTCAAAGCAGTATCACACAGTGCTCAGATCAATGATCAGTAACTCAGCATCAGCCTCCTGTGCTAATGTAAGAAATCTAAAATGGGAAAATAATTAAAAATGACTACTTTTAAAAAAGCTTCCATGTGGAAAGTTGCTTACTGCAGTACAGTCTTACTGTAGATTTTGTTTCCACCCTCGAAACCAGCCATGGTTCTGTGTCATAGATCTGATTAGAAATACACATTTAACTATTATCTAGGAGTCTAGGAAGGTAATCACTGCCTTGCACCTCACAAGTTGTTCCTATAACAAGTTACAGCTTCTAAACAACTGAGAGCATTTTGTTTAGAACTAAACTGGCTCTGTCAGAAATGGGGGAAGCTGCTGGCAGCTTCTCACAGAAGCCATCACTATAGCCCCCCATTACCAAAACCTTGCCACACAAAGCCAATACCACTAAGTAGTATAACATATTCTTTTCAGATCTATGCTCTCTGGAACATAATGTTTCCAGTCTAATTACAAAATTCATAGGAAATCCTAATACTACCTAGGGCAATGAAGTCCTGGCTAATAGAAATGGCTTCTCTATTTTCAGAGTGAGAGTCAATAATTAAAGCCTGGAGCTTACCCACTTCTCTGAGCAGCTGCAATAACCAAAGGAAAGCTCATTTTGTTGGAAGTAGCTTGGTGAGATAGGCATTTTAACAATAGGCAGAAAAAAAGAAGTAGGTACGGTAGTCCTATTTTCAGCTTTTATTTCATACTTCTCTTGTGAAAAGGTCAAGCATGGGCAGCAGCATGCAACTCTTTAATGAACAAAGTATTTTTTTAGCTTGCTTTCTGCTCCAGTATGTGAAACATCCTTACTTTTAACTACATCAAGTCTAAAACATATTGAACGCTGTGTTCCAAAAGACTTTCTCAGTTTCTTCATCAAACTTACTGATGCTAATATCTCAGAACCACTGATACAAATTACATCACAGTTAAAACATTCATAGAATCATAGAAGTAATAGGTTAGAAGGGACCTTAAAGCTCATTTAGTTTCGGTCCCCTGCCACAGGCAAGGACATCTTCCACCAAAGTTGCTCCAAGCCCTGTCCAACCTGACCTTGAACACTCCCAGGGATGGGGCAGCCAAAGCTTCTTGGGCAGCCTGTGCCAGCGTATCACCAACCTCACAGTAAGGAACTTCATATATCCAAACTAATCTCCCATCTGTCAGTTTAAAGCCACTACCCTTGTCCTGCCACTACAAGCCTTTGTAACAAGCCCCTCTCCAGGTTTCTTGCAGCCCCTTTAGGCATTGGGACCTGCTCTAAGGTCTCCCTGGAGCCTTCTCCAGTTGAACAACTCCAATTCTCTCAGCCTGTCCCTATAGCAGAGCTGCTCCAACCCACTGATCATGTTTGTGACCTCCCCTGGCCCCGCTCCAGCAGCTCCACGTCCCCCTTGTGCTGTTCCCCAGAGCTGGATCCGGGCTCCAGGGGGGGTATCCCCAGAGCACAGCAGAGGGGCAGGATCCCCTCCCTGAGCTGCTGCTCACGCTCTGGGGGTGAAGCCCAGCACATGGGGGGGTTCTGGGCTCAAGCGCACCCTGAAGCTGGGTCATGGGGAGCTTCTCATCAACCATCATTAATGCCACATAGAAGTCCTTTGAACATATTAGTAAATAAAAGCTAAATTTCACCTTCAGAATAAACACACATAAACCACTGTACATTACGTTACATTCAGCAGCGTACTTCTGGTTAATAATCTAAATAATTCACTTCAAAAAAAACCCAAAAGAGAGGTTTCCTTTTTAATTGATAACAAATGTTTTGTAACTATCAGTTTTTTCCATCAAAACACAAGATCTCCCACCAAAAAAATACATCTGATGATAACATTGGTAATACAACTGGCATAGAATATATTTTTTTGGATGCTTTATTATCTGTTCTTTTTACACTCCAGCTTCACTAATAAGCAGACTTTTGCAAGAAATATGTGGAATCATTAGCTTGTTGAAAATGCATTTACTATTATAACAGAAGGACCTGTTTGGACACACATTGAGTCACAGTTAAGCTCACAGACCTACCTTTTTTATAAAAGCAACTCTACTGCAGATATAAACCAGAGAAATGAGAAGGTACCTTTTTGCTGGTAAAAATCAAGCAGTTACAACTGCAGATACCCTTATTACAATTCCTTTTTTAAGGCATATTTTTAGGGCAGTTAAGCCTTAATTCTTTAGAAAGCAAACCTCTCGCACTCTTATTTGCAAGAGATCATCTACATTTCTATTATATTAATGATAGCCTGAAAAGAAAGGTTTGCATGGTAATAACTTCATTTAAATAACACTTCCCCCCCAATATAAGGAATGATCAAATAAAGACATAAGGAATAGACTCATAAAAGTTTCCAGTATCTAAGAGGATCTGTAGATTAAAAATTAATACAGAAAATAAGAAAGCTTTTTTCATGGGAAATGCTGAGCTGTGTTGAGACCAGCAGGAGTTTGAACAGTTGCACGGCTCCAATTCTTGCAAGTCTTTTCTGAACAAGTAGTAAGCAAAAAAGCTTACTTACAGGTCCTTAAGAGGAGGTCAGCTGAATGTTTCCTCATACTTACTACATACTACACAAGACTAAGCAGATCTCAAAAATAACTGATTACTGACCTGAGAACCAAGCTACGCACCACCTAAGTATACACATAGCTGTGTTCAAGATTGAGGACTTACTTTCATACTTTCATTTACTTTGGACCAAAGATCCCTAAACTAGGAATTGCCAACTACTGACTCCCTACTTTTGTCCCTCAAGCTACCTTGACTTTCCAGTGTTTTCCATTAAAAATTTCATGATATGGATACCTGGCAATACTACGCAGCACACACCATTTGCATAAAAAGTCATGGAACCTCCACTGTATCTATTTGTTTTATTGCCCTTGATTCTCCCATAGGCAAATTACACCAGTGACAATAGGGACGACAAGATTTCTCAAGTTTTGTATCCACAGGTATACTCCACTGATGTTAGTCTGTCCAAATATCTTCACAAAGTAATGAATCCCTGTAAAGTTTTACTTGTTTTGTCGTGCTCTTCCCTAAAACACATCAACTACTAAATAGTAATACACAGAAGAAAGCTCTCAAATGCTAGGGTTAAATGATACATTTTCCTAATAAAATGGGCCTGATGGGTTAATGCTTTAATTAATGAATATTATGTACAGAATGGTATCCCATATTCCAATGAGAAGAGGAAAGGATGGAAGGAAGAAAGATAAATTAACAGGTTAAAAACACTGTAACTGTAATTGTCGGGTCTGAGAATGTTTCTATGTCTAGGTTACAAGCCTTGGAAAAAAAGTTTGTGACACAAATGCTGACATAACACTATGGCCATTCCAAACACAACATTGTAATTATGGTTTGGAGTGTCAGCTGGCTGGAAGAATTGCCATCCAGAACAAAACTGTAATTTCTAGCAAGAAACAGTCAATCAGAATCCCAGGATTATAGAAAACTCATACAAGACACTATTATCTACACAGCCACAGCCAGAAGATGTCAGGGAATCAATTCATATAACATGCCAGCTTAACAAAATCTGCATACAAAATTTATGACTACAGTAATATTCCTTTATATCGCAAGTTATTAATGGTCAATTTAATGAATATCTACAGCTGAAGTGCTTTGGTTCTGTATGATATTTTTAATCATCTTTAGCCATGTATTTAAATGCATTTCATTTTATAGCCATCAGCTCCTTACAGATAAGGCAGCCTTTACATTCACATGGAGACATTTGAGGTAGCTACTAATTCTGTCTTTATGCTGTTATTGATTTCCTTAAGATTTACTACATGAGGAACAGAACTACATGTGCCATTACAACAGGACTTCTTTTAAAGCCCAACCTAGACTAAGAAGGTGTTTATGAGAAGTACTATGTGCAGAATCATTCTAATACTTCTTTATGTTTAAAACACACAGCCTTACATTGCTGGAAATTCAACATTCCCTCATGACGAATAAAAAAGGGTTGAATTCAAATACCAGCATCCTTAAGATAAAGCAGTGTTGTTCTTATTCCGTATTTACATCAAAACAACCAACTTATTAGAAGCTTTTTTTTGTTTCAATGAAGGTATTATTCAAAAGTTCATTTTGTTGTTTCTGTATAGAAACAAACAGTCATGACTATAAATAACCTTGTAATAAGTGTCTGAAACTTCTATTTGGATACATGGTAGGGCAGGAAGGCAAACTAAAGAAAGTAAATCCAAGGAGACTGGAGGTTATTATTATACAGGAAAACGGCATCTTTTAGATCAAAGGTAATTATTGCTTAATGGAATTCACTCTAAAAGACCTGAGAATCCCTATAGGACAGAAGAAAAAGACAGAGTTCAAGATGGGACACAGTAGCCATAGTACTACAAAAGAATTCCACCTGCTGAATCCTAACAGCCTTAAGGACATAGGTTTTGTTCATGGTCTATATAGCTGCCATTCCTTTTTTAAACACATGCATCTGTATCGTCTTTCTGGGACAAGAGCTCTTGGAAACAGGGTACCAATTTGAAACAAAAAACTAATTGTGATAAATGATTGATAAATGACAAATCTCATTCCAATCAAGCTGTTTTACTAACCTGAAAATGAGCATGCTATCCATAAACAGATTTTTCTGAGACATGTACTTTCTAGTGGGAAATTTATGTCCTACTCACAAGCATATGTAACCATAAAAACTTACTTGTTTCCATAGTTGTTAACAACTGAAGTACAAAGTATATGCTGAACACATGGCTTGACTCTAATAATATCCACAAAAAAATAGATGAGATGCAATTTTCATCCTATTGTTTTTATTGGTTTTGAGGCAAGCAAGTAATCATAACATTAGGACCATTCTTCTTTTGTTTGCTGTTTGTTTGGCACATACAGTCAAAGGAAAAGAAGTTAACAGACTTGGCAGAAGGAAATAAAGGACACGGGCATGGTTAGTCTTCTTTTAAGTAAAGTCTACAACAAATGTACACTCTCATGGAAAACTCGAGTCACTTGCACTTGAAAGGATAAAAGACTAAACCTAAATATCGTGCTTATTTTCCATATCATCACTCAGCTTCTCTTATCACTCAGTTTGAGCTAAATATAAATCTTTGCACCCTTAATTTGCTCCTATGACTCTAATGGCTCACAAAGCTATTTCTACTTCAATACACATTATGAATACAGGTATTTATAATTCACTAAAATTCATTTTAATCCATTTCAATTTTCCCCATCTCATCAAGCAAGAGAACGTATGCAGAAGCTATTGGGCTAAAGCAACAAACTAACCTGAGAATGGAATCAGCTAAATTAAATTATATTGTACTAGTGCTGCAGACTCTAAAAACTAAAACTTGTGCCAGATAAACAATACCAGGAGTATCTGAATATGTGAATTATATTCCATGCAGGTATATTTTCAGCTATAGTGTGATTACAATACTATATACGTATTACTAAAGTATTTCAAAGACTTCAAGAGAAAATATTATTCTTAAATAGGAACACACTTTCTTCATTTCCATCTTACTAATGATACTATAAACAAAGAGTTTTATGAGCAGTGAAAATAATAAAAACCCAAACTCTTTTCCTATGGATTTATGCCTCAGGGAATCGGTTCAGTGTGATATCTCTACTGCCTAATAAAAGGCAAGACCTTGTAGAATTTTCACTTAGGGTCACCATTAGCATCACTCCTATTCTGCTGCCTATTTCCACTTGACATATGCTCTGCCTCTCTGCCAAAGCTGGGTAAAACTGGGCTGGGAACAATTCCAGTCTGAAGATAAACAGTAACATTTAAATGTTATCATGATACATACACGATAAACGCTTATTGTTGTTCACATACAAAATCCTTTCTATTTCTCTATTTGTAAATTTAGCCCAAACTGATAACCTCACTTAGGCTAGACAGTTGGAATCTCTGAAATAGTAATGGATTTACCCCATATATCCATTATTCTTTTTATTTAGAGCAAGTTGTAGACATATAACCAAAGACAATAACATGTAACAAGCTATTTTATTTTTATTATTTCATAAAACTTTAAAATGTTATTCTTGTTATATAAATACAGTGTCAGCCCCTATGAAGTCTTACCCAAAGCTAGTTTTATTACATGACCTTATCTGAATCACTAGGAAGAGCCTCAATTAATTCACAGCAGTACACAAAGGTCAAATTAGCACCACCTTTCCTGCTCTTTTGTGTTTGTTTTATTCTGTGCTGTAAGATAAGTGTAACAAGATAACAGAAAATGAGTTTGAAAATCGCATAGGAATTTGTTTACATTGTATAGATGGTCAAGGTCAGAGCCCCAGGCTCTGACCTGCAGTTCGCTGGCGCACGAATCTTTCTTCTGAAACTGCTTTGCAAGCCAGGGTCCTCTGTATTCAGAGGAGCAACGCACTGTATATGCACAATATAACTTGAAAGCATCTGCTAAGCACTGTTTCCATGCTGCTACAAAACTGTACCATTGCCGTAGGTGTATGTAAAAGGCTGTTCACCCAGCTGCTGGAATGGGCAAACTCCATCAAAGTTTGGGAATTGTATTCCAGGGCTTTAAAAAGAAAAAGACATGATGGCAACAACAACATCTCTCCTCCCCATTGTCAGCCTTTCATCATCAGTAACAGGTTATGTCTCATCATCTTTTGCATGCTCAAGGATAGGTGACTTTTCGGCTCCCTGGTAATAACATATACTTCAAATCACACGCACACACCATGTTTAAGGTTTCCATTTACTGCTTGAGCAGCCGTTTGACAACTTGTGAAGTGGGAGTTCTGGTAAGATTGAAAACCCGTTGACTGAGGTAGAAGCCCAGAACAGCAGGGAGGAAAAGAAGATTCAGAAGTTTTTAACACCCTGAAAATAAGCATTGGAATCGCCCAGCCTTCTGTTAGCCCATTCAAGCACATTTACATTGCACAAGGACTTCAGAGAAAATATGCTTCCACATAAATTCCCAAGCTGCCAACTTCAGCCTGGTTTTAGAACTTGCACATCATGAACACAAAAGGTAAATTACATCATTAGGATTGTGACTTAGGCTTAATATAGAAATCAAGCACCACTCCAAATTCCTGTGAGTATGTCTACAGGAAAGAAAAAAAGGAGCTAAAAAAGAGACGCTTCAGATGAGGCTGCATAGAGCTCAACAGAAATTGCAATATTCAACAGTGAAGACAAACTGTACTCCATGCTGTATGCGATTAAACTGCAAGAGTACTTTACCAAGGCAATGGTTTTGGTATCTTCAGATGGCATGCATTTACCTAAGTGCCTGTAGGAATTTGGAGGGTCATTATTCTTAGCTATCTACAATGGTCCATCATGGTAGCTTTTTTTAAAGCTTCAAGTGCAGAAGTGATTGTGCTAGAAGGAAGTAGAGAAACCTATTCATTGCTAACGCTATGAATACCTATCATATAACCCAGAGCCAAGGCACAACCCCATCTCCACATAAAAATGACATAAAGGTGTGTGATCCTATAGCATGGCACGCAACTGCCACTGCGCAGCTTTCCTGTCCACTGTGTGTGTGCTCTGCCTTTGGTCATACAATGCCGCAGCCACTGTTCTACATACAGACCACCCCTGACTAATAAAAGCCAATCTGTGTACCAAATATGCATTATAGAACCCCATAAATCCTATGGAAATGGCAGAAATTCTGAGAAAATTGGCTGTTCTGTGCAGTCAGTTGAATGATTTGCAGCTTCATCCCATTTTCACTGTGAACACAGCAGCTGGTCCTTCAGTCACTACTTAAGCATGCCACCTCCCATTGACAAGAATACTGCAGCTAGTATCTGCAGGTCAGGGCTTCAAAATTATCTCTTGGCATGACTCAGATCTAGCAGAAAGCATGTCATAAAATACTGGTCCTGGTAGGCAAAATTCATTTTCACAGCTCATTCATGTCTCCGGTGTAAGATCTTAATTATCCAAACCAACACAGGTTACTCATCATTTATTTCTTATAGGTCATCAAATTCAACAAACTGCACAAGCACGTGCTCAGCTTCAGGCAGCTGAATGGCCTATTCCAAAGTATTTGGTAGTTCCTGACCTAGGCCATCAACTTCCTGTGGATTTAAGTGAAATAAAAATACCCAGTTGTGATTTCAGTTTAAATCCTAAGTAATAACTTCTTGGAACAAAGTCTGGACTCTGCATTTAGGCTTCTGAGAGTAGAGGATGAAATTGCAGTTGTACTGCAGACAGCCTGTGTGTTATTTCTCCTTTCTACTGATCAAAAATCTCACCCAAGAAACTGTGATCACTGATATATTTTTATGCTGTAAAACCGTGTAATCTAAAGATATTTTTAATATTTAGCAGAAGTAAAATAGAAGTTAAAACATTATCACAGTTACTCTTAAGACACTTAATATATGACCTGACTTACAGAAAATACTTTTCTGATATTATTGACATTTGTTTAACCTATAACATTAATTCTTTGTAGCTCGATAAATCTGAGTATCTTCCCCTTGTATTATCAAGACACTGGCGCTGACAAAGAAAGTCAATCTGCGGCCCACACACAAATAATAGCTTTCTATTACATTTGCCATTTCACCTGAATAATTCCTGATAATCATGAATAATGATGTTATTTGACATTCTAATGATATCATGCTGTGCAACTTCAATCCATCAGTCACTGTCAGGAAGGTCAAATATTTGTATTCCATTACATTATCCAGAGTTCATTAAACAGTTAAATGACATTATACACCTTAATTATACTTTCAAATGAAACTAGCACATATCATTTAGATTTGAGAGTCTATGTGATGCATCTCCATTTAAAAGAAGGATCATGATTTTGAATATTCATATGTGACAATGACATATACTGGAACTTCAAACAACAATTTTTCAGCTCTGTCAAATCCTAATGTAAAGATGAGTTTACTTGATACACCTGAACACAATGTTCTTCACAGCCTAAGATAGCTTATCATATTTTCTACTGTGTTACTGTAGGTTACTTCTTAGTGATCCTACAGGGGCTCAAAAATGATTCAAATAGAGATCAGTAACTGATATGGGAGCTGTAACTCATATAGGAAACTGATTGTTGACCAGAGCTATCTGTACACAAGATGAAAATATGATATTTATGTAAGAAAATAGGTGGGGAAAAGAAGAGAAATGTTGTTGTCTTGAAAGCAATCATTTAAAGTGTATCTCAACACAATTCAAAACCTGCTACAGTGGATCAAAAGCATCATAAGAAAAAAAGAAAGAAGCATATTCAACTGTGGCATTGAAAGAGTACTATTTTACTAATACCTAATATTCAAAAACATTAAGCTCACCCCGGGTTATCAGTGTAAATATTCACTAACAAACTACTATGGCAAGTAATCTAAAAGACCTGATTTTCATGAATACAGCTTATCTTTTTCCCTCCCATCAAAACCATTTTTCTTTATAAGGAAAATAAAAGCAAGGGGTTCCAAAACAGTCATTAAGTAGCCATCAGAAACTATGTATTGATTTAAGTAGACTTTTAAGAAATCATAGCCTTTGTGATTGTACTGAGCATCTTCACTCAACCACAACCTTCTGAGACATACACAATAGGCAGAGAAATGGAAAGATAAATACAAGGAGAAATATGTTTTAAATCCACAAAAAGTACAAATAGGGACAAGACCTTTGTTAGATTAATGTAGTTTACCAGCATACAAAAGGCTTATTAAAAATGCAACTTTCCTCTTAGCTACAAATTGCTGTTTCCTAAATGAGTTGTTGAGACTAATATTAATAGACCTGACCAATCTTCTGATCAGATTTGATTCATTACAATATTTTAAGTATGGGAAAAGAAGCAAATTCATTAGATTACAACAGACACTAGGTGTGTTCTTCAGTTCTTTATCTAGCTTGAACCACTGATAGGCAATGTGATTTTAAGCAATCAAAATCACCTCAGCCATGAATGAAACTGGAGAAAAAGCAACCACACACTATACTACCTCTCCTCCCTGCCCAGACTTGCCATAGTCCATTCACAAGGTTTGATGACTTCATAGGTGGAAATCAGATTTGAAATCTGATTTCAATCAGTTCCAAAAAGTAATTAACGCTGCTTATTCTTATTTTATTTGAATCATTGTTTTGAAAAATAGCAAGAATTCTGTTGAACACAACATGAGTAAATAATGTTTCCTTCTCCATATTAGCTTAGCCTCACTTATAGGCCAATATATCTGTGTTGCCACCCCTAATTCACAGAAATACAGTTGAAACAACCAAACCAATACAGTTACGGAGAATAAATTCAGACATGCTAATTGGGTTAATGACTGCCATCATATAGACCGAGATAATCAAACGAGTTTATTGAAGGTTCAATTATCTTTCTTTCACTAAGCAATCTAGCTCTGCTTTCTGAAGAACTGGGAAAAATATTGCTTTCCTTCAGATGACCTGTTCTTCCACCATGCTAAATCTCTCATAGCTGCCAAAAGGTAGTGGAGGGACCTGGGAAATAAGCAGAAACAGTCTTCCAGTCTGCGACTTATTCTTTACTGTTTCTATGGCTTCAGTAAAAGATATTTTCAGTTTTTGGAAACTACTTCCAAATGTCCATCATTTGGGGTATTTTTATATTCTGAAGTCAGCTGAGCTACAGTCATCTGCAGAGTCAAATCCAGTTAATTACTTTTCTACTTCCTTTTGGCAGTGTCAAATGCACCATCACATCCTTCATGGTGGCGACGGCCAGGCCTTGGGCACAGGCTTCTAAGGGAGCAGATTTAAGGTACTAAAGGAAAACAGCACAGAATGTTACTTCCTCAGCATTCCCTAGCACAACTAATTCCAAGGAGCATGCTGAAAAGGTGACAACTGCCGCCTTCTATTCTATGGGATGGATATTTTAAGCTTAATTTTCAACTGAATCTGCATAGAAAGTTTTAGAGTTAAATTAAGCCTCAACAATATAAAAAGGAAAAAAATCTTAAGTTTTACATCAAGAGGCACAAAACAACTAATATCATAAGATGAAGCATGCCTCTGAAATCAGTCTTAAACTGCTAATTGGGCAAATTGAATTGCTTCCAATATATGCAGCACGCTTATGCTTTCCTTTACTTAACAAAATACAGACAACCCCGTAGCAACTAAAGGTAATGATATTTAATTACTCAGTGTGAACGACAGTTTTCCAAGGTTTATCGCTGTGTTGCATATATTGTATGTTTATATTAAAACTCATTTTGAAAGTTTTCCATTTCATTATTGTACTGAACAAAGCAGGACTGTCAGGAAATATAATTAGGAAGTCACAAGGGACCTTCTTAAACAGATATTCAGAATTCCGTGGCTCTGACAGCAGAGGCTTTGCAAAGTGCAGTGGCTCAAGTGACAACAAACATAAATTAGATTCAAGTTTTGGAATAACATTAGTGTTATATGAGTGTGCTGGCTTTCACTGCACTCCAACACTATGGGGGGCAAGGAACCTATGGGGAACCTCCTCAGCTCTACAGCAGTAGGACAGTCAAACACCCACTGTCTCTCAGGAGAAAAGCAGAACACATTATTTTACCTCCACATTATTTCTCTTCCTTTTCTGGACAGTATTTGTACTGGCATTTTTTAGTTTTAAATACATGTTTTTAAAGATGATATATTCCCAAATATCTGGATTCCAACTGGAAAACACTGTCAAATTCCTTAGATTTAAGAATATCTTACTCTTAAGCTATCTTGTATTTTTTTTTGTGGGTAGAAATGGACAACAATCTTTGAGTACTGACCAATTGGTACAAGCGTAAAGAACACCAAGAAAACACACCTTGTTTCAAGATGGACAAATAGTCATCTTTTTGAGGTTAATGAAACTGGCCTCCCCCCCCTCTGCAAGCAGAAACAGTTAGTACAGGAGTCACATCACAATCTCAACAATGGCTTTGAAAATCTAAAGCACCAAATAAACATGCATAAAAAACCCTTCTTAACCACCATTTTAAACAGTCACAAGGATTAAAAACATAGGTTAGGTAAGTCATTTTGTTATCTCCTCAAACCTCCAGGGGTAAGGACCAGAGGTCTCTATGGCAATTGAGAACAATATAATCTCATCACAATCACCAATTCAGTGAAGAGATTTACGAAGTATGTACGTGTTCTTAAGTTGTGCAGTAAATAGGCGCAACAAACACTTGAGATCTACAGAGGCTGACAATTTTTCTTGCCAAGATAAAGTTTCAAAAGGGAAGGGGAAGTAATGAGATAGAAGATAGTTATTGCTGCTGAATCCTCTGACAGACCAGATGACAATCATTATTCAACTTCCCTTATTTAAAAAGACAAATAGAGCATCTCTCTGCGCCTTTTCAATCGTGACAAAACACAATCATCAAATCACATTATCTTCTTTACTCTCATATCTTGTAGGCAATATAAAATGATCCCCTATGGACAGCACTTCAGCTAAGGTACAAAGTTAAATTCATTCATGTGTGCTTACAGTGACTCAACTGCAGTGCCTGAATTCTGGTAACGTTAATTTTTATGGCATAATATCAATGTATAATCTGTGTCATGTATTCTTTATCTGCAACCAGGCAAATTCTACCTGGGAGTGACAGAAAAAGAAACACAGAACCACACAATGACACATTTGTCAAATACATTCATAAGTAGCTACATTTTTACATACACATCAGAGCAAAACCTTGAAGTTCATCAGACCAGACTGCATAAAAAGCAGGATTTCCAAATTTACCTATTTAAACTCATACTTGTCACACACGATTTCCAGTTTCATGAAACAAACAGCAATGAGATCATCTCAATGCATTTCCAGTTAGTAATTGTTGAAGATAACAAATCCTGAACTAAAACTAACTGCTGTTCGGCAGCTTCTGTAGAGGGGTCACTCATCTGAATGCACTATGATGGTAAAATGAAGACTATCAGTAAGGGAATTTTCACCTTTTATTCTACAAGCATCTGCTCAAGAGAGCTCACTCTGAGAGGTGCTGAGGTTTATATGTTTTGATCAGAAACAGTGGAAGTCAGCAGGTTACAAGGAACAGCAAAAAATAAAACAAATGAATAGCAGACTATACACCCTCGTACAATTTTACTAACCTAAATATGGCATGAGTAATAAAGCAAAATACATCTGTATCAATGAATTATGCACTGCATTTCCTACCGCAGCCTTATTTTACAACTAAGCCTCCATTGTCTACTATGTTCGTATCTAACTTTACACAAGAAAACTTAGTAAAACATGATTTACCCAATTACCTTGCTTTATCCTACCTAAAAATAACTAGAGATGCCAGAAGAAGTAAGAAGCCCAACAGAGTCGGGGCCTTGCATCTCAAAACTCAGTTATTTTGCACAGCTTATCCAGAAGTCTGGTACTGCTTCAGAGTAAAGCAACTGTGTTCAAAATACTCCATTTGTGAACAGTTTTCCCTTGTTTGTCCCTGCAGAAATCTGTATTGGCGACTGGACTCACTTCAGACTTCTGTGTCTGTACTCACTGGGGGAATACAGTAAATTGGATTTACCCTCACAGGATTTACATCTACACCAGGTAGTCTGAAGAGATTAGGCTATGGCATTATTTATCACACTCGATGCCCTGGAGCAGATGCTAGCATGACACACAAAGCTTAGAGTGCATTCCTG
>NW_009933192.1:147326-163274 GCF_000696875.1 Nestor notabilis | reverse complement strand
CTTATTTTTCATGTGCATGGAACCACCCTTTGCTGTTGGAGTTCGCACTGGTTTTGTTTGGGATAGAGTTAATTCATTACTGCTGTGCAGAGCTTCCTTTTCAGCTCCTCACACTGTCCCACCAGCAAGGAGGCTGGGGGTGCACAAGGAGTTGGGAGGGGACATAGCCAGGACTTCTGACTCCAACTGACCTCAGGGACATTCCAGACCATATGGTGTCATGCTCAGTGTATAAAGCTGGGGGAAGGAGGAGGAAGGGGGCATGTTTGGAGTTAATGGCATTTGTCTTCCCCATTAACCACATGATAGAGCACCGCTTTCCTGAACCTGGCTGAACATCTGCCTGCTGATGGGAAGCAGTTAAATAAGTATTCATGTTGCTTTACCCATTAAACTGTCTTTATCTCAACCTGTTATGCGCTTTAACCCTTCCAATTCTCTGTCCTACCTCACTGGAGGGAGTGCGTGAGCAGCTTTTTGGGGCTCAGTTGCTGACCAGAGTCAAATGACAACAGAAATCCTTTAAATATAAGGATTACAACATGATTACTTGTGAAATTATGAAATATCTTCTTTATATTATGGTACACCAAGGTATATTAATGTAGGTTTCAAGGAAAAAATACTATATATCAGGCTTTTCACAGCAAACAGAAGAGATGACAGTTTAACATTTTATCGCTAGCTTTCCTCCTAGGAATTGCAACAGGCAATTCATGACAGATGCCTCTCAAAAAATATGCACTGGAAAAACACACACAGTTGTATTACAGTGAATAGCACAAAATATTCCAATATGCTAGAAACAATAAGCAATAAATGAAATTTCCAATTGACTTTCCAGCAAATCTATTTTCATTACAAATGGAGATTTTGCATGTATTGCATTACTTATGGTAATTCTGTCACATCTATTATGAATAACCATGTATTCCAATCATCTTTTTTAATTATATTCTGCTGTAAGAGCAAGCCATGCAACACCTTGCCCAGACTCAGTTAACTCTGTGGGTGCTGCATACCACATCCTGATGGCTGCGCTGAGGACGAATGGTCCTAGACATGCACAAACTGTAACAGGGAATGACTTGTAACTGTCAATTCATTAGCCAGAAATGAATTAAAATAATTAAAAAAGTGAATTTAAATCCAGTTTTGTACTGAGAGGGGGGAAAAAATCTTTTTATTCCTTTCTGTTATAAAGGTAATTGTGATTGGTACCTGTGGCTTATTCCAGCTCCTCAGGATGAGGCTTTTCTCAGTAAACATTTAGCCAGGTTTCTTGCTAAAACTGTTTTTTATATAGGTACCTCTGTCACCCCCATGGCAGGAACCTCAAAGTAAATTCAGTTAAGTCAGTTACTATAAAACTATAGCTGTAAGTCAATGACAAAAATGGAATTGGAACTTTTCAGCCGGATTTCAGCTAAATTAGAAATTTAGCCCAGAAATTTAACTGCGCATATCCAACCTTTTATGACACGCAGCTCACAACCCCACTTCTCAGAGATCTCATTACTCCCCATACAACTAGGCTTGAAGGTCATTTGAACACATGACTAATAAGAGACTGCTCATCCCTCCTTAGCATTTGTCAAGACACAACAGGCTCCAATCCAGGAGCTGCCTCTCCTGGATATGGCCTTAGGACAGCTTTTTTTAATACCTCTTCCAATGTAGGTTGTGCTACAGTCTGAGAAATTCTTATCACTGTTCTGCTGAATGCATGTAAACCAGTAATTTAGTTGGCAACTTACTCCATTTCCAAATCAGCAAATAATACCTTGGATTTTATTACTTTCTCTTTTTCTTCTCTACTTAAAATACTGGCACCAAGCATTTAGAGTGGGATTTTCATCAACACCGTTATATTAATGCAACTACAACATTGCAAACAGGTAAATCCTTATGCTGAAGTACGTTCTCCTTCACCAGTGAGCACCTTTCAAGGAAGACGATATTTGAAGAGCAAATGTATTTATCTGACCAAAAGATACAGCTGAACTCCATCCCCCACAAATAAAAGACCGGCAGAGAAGCACTTGTGCACAGAGCTCTGAATCTATTATCTTCAGAAGCAGCATTTCTTAATGCGAGTCAAACATCATCCCTTTGTTTGTAGACTGCAAACAAAATTACTCCAGCTCTGAGATAATTAACTGGCCTCTCTATCACCACTAAATTCAAGTGGTTTGCATACATAGAGCAGAGCAGTCATTCTTTGGACTGCCTTTGGAGAGCCTGTGTCCCAGAAGGAAGCTCGACAATACAGTGAAGCTGGTGTACTGGCTTGCTGCTGCCAAGAGTGCAGTCCCCCATCCCTGCACAATATAGCTTAATTTAGCTAAAAATTATTAAGTATAGGAACTGTTCTTCCTCACTCTCATTTGTGCAAATAAACATTATGGCATTAATAAGTCCTACTTGAAAGATCACAACTGCTTTATTTGGGATCCAAGACAAAAAAATACCCTTGGGACTTCCCACTGATGCTCAACAGCGTCAGATTGGTATCTCAAAAAGAATTTATCAAATACTGACAATATACAAAGTAAATCTGAACCTCTCCTGATGAAGAAATATATTCTATACTTCTCCCACATTTCTACACAAGATCCATCATTTATATTTGTCCTCTCATTCCGGAGATCTTTTCTATACCAGCAAAGGCACTACTTCTTCTTCCTAGTACTCTCTTCTATTAGTTACTGGACATTTTCAGAAATTCATATAAGTAGTTCACCCCTTATTGTATCAAATAGCATTTTCTGTCTCCACATCATTCCCTTGCTATTTCCAGCATCATGTTACAAACTCTTTACCAAACTCCTTTTTCTTAGTTCTTTGATCAAGAACTAAAAGGAGCATGACTGCTCCTTAGTGTCGTGCTACAGCAAACTAATAATAATAGCAATGCATACAAAGCTTCTGTTACAGGCACTAAAGAATACTTTCCCACAGGGTTCAATATGTATAATGTGTAGCTGTAACAATGCAGCATACATTATTGCAATATGTAAATGCAAATTTGTATGTTCTGCAATAACAACTTTTATTTTCTAAATCTTCATTTTATGGCAAATATTAACACTTGTATAGGCTAAACCCCGTAACATTTATAATTATGAAGCATAAATACAGATGTGATAAATGTGCAGCGTACAAACTAAGTCATAATAAACAGCAGCTCGAACTTTATGAAGAATTAGAATTTCATACAGATGCTAAACACCATGGTTTTCAACCAAACTTGTGAGAGAATACTACTGTTCTTAGTGGAGCATGTTCAATGGCAATTCTGTCAGGATTCTACTAAATGACAAAAATACTTTTAAAATATATTAACAAGTAACACTAATCAAAAGGATTATTTCCTTTTAATTGCAAATCTTTTAAGAAAAGCATTGTGGCAATGACTGTGACAATACAGAATGTGTCAGTCTCAAATGACACAGCAATTCTGACAGCATATGATGGACAAGCCATATAGCAAAGCAGATGCTATTCTTACACTGCTGACCCCAGATCCCATCCCAACACAAGACACTGCAGCGTAGACTGTTATCAAGTCCTTGAAGGAGCATCTGGTTCAACTAATGTTTTCTCTACTCATTAATAAAAGGAACAAGCTGCAGCAACTCATAATAGAGCACATTGTCTCAGCCACAAATAATGACTATTAATTTCATACAGTGATGAAGTTGCCAGAAAATATCAAATGCTTTAGGGTTTTATAGATGGTCTAATCTCCTCAATCAGAATACCTTCTGGTGAGAAACACTAGATTCTATGGAAACAGCAATACCAAATGATCCAGCAAATTTCAGTTTATAACAGTCAAATGGTGTCTTTTTTATCTGTCTGCTCCCCCCCCTTTTTTAAACGGAAAAAGCTTTTTATAATCAATCCCAGATGAAAAGCTATTGTAAAGTGTTTATTCTAATGTAGTATATGCACATATATGTGTACTTACTGAAGGAACCAAACTGTCCACCAGAAATTTCTATACAATTGCTTGGTCCTGATAACCCTCAGCTCATTGTTCCCAGCTGGAAAACCTGTTCTTTTTAATAGCCAATTCAATAAACAGTTGAAAAATGCTTTGTATAATATAGCAGTGCCATAGATCTGATGTTTGTCATTACACATTGCATGCAATCAATTTACAAACGTTGCTGTGTTCCTTTTGTACTAGTTCTTCTTATGGCATCCTGAACACAAATCCAAAGATCACACTTAGTCTACTGAAAAAAAAAAAAAAATTGGACATAACAAATGAATAATTTTATTTATAATAAAGTCCTAGCCCCCAAATGGATTCTACTGATTTCAAATTAATTTTTCATCTTTAGATAAAAGAAGTACCCTGCACAATGCAATGAGAAAGGCAGTGATAATAAGCCAGCTCATATTTATTGCAGATGCGAGCAAAACCATGCAAAGCTATGGCATATGGTTAGGAAAACATCAATAAAATGATAGGTCATTCACAAAGTACTTGTTCCCATATTAAAAAGCTAAAGTCCATGCCAAAGAGCAGATGGATTTTCTTCAAGAACACACAAGTTCTGCTCTGAACTATGGAAGCAGCAAGGATCTGATGAAATAAGCTCTTTTAGTAGAAGCTTAGCTCATGCTGGTTGCTAGAGCTGATTCAGTTCATTTTGTGCCTTTTGTGTGACAGAAACAATGCATTTGCCGTCCCCTGGTCCTGGAGACACATCCCTGCACTATTCCAGCTGTTGAACAGCCACCTCCTATAAAACAACTACAGAGTTGTTCAAGGGAGCCGCAAATGATTTCTTTCACAGGCACTTTGTAGAGCAGCAAGATAACAGAACTTAAAGAAAAGAGGAACTCTACTTTTCATTGAAAACATTACTGGTACCTGTTTAAGTGTGTAGCCCTCCCTCTCCATTTGATTGTGCCAAAAGTGGTGAATGAGTTTGCTACCACTGCCAAACACATAAACATATTTTAGCTTACACAGTAGAGATTCCAGTATAATGTCAGATATCCCTTACTCAATAGTAAAATCCCAGATACTTCCTATTCAAGAATCTCTAGTAATCCCTCAAAGGGATCCTATTATGAACAGGGTCCTGAATCCATGAAGTAGCGCGTACCCCTTAGGTAAATGATGGGGCAAATGAGGTAGCTCTCTCCAGGAACATGGGACCTCTTTCCTTACCATGAATACCGTGTTCTTGCTATTCCTACTCTTGGTTACTATTAGCACAGTTTGACTTTTAAGTGTCAAGCTGAATTAACAGGATTGGCAGCTAGAAATAAACAAAGCTTTGTAATGTGTTACCTGCTTTGGCATTGCTCTAATCAGAAACACTGAACTCTACAAGTCCATTTTGACTGAATTTTTTCCAGAAGTACAGCTTTATTTTAAAACTATTACAGCAAATTCACAACTCCAATCCTCCATTCTGTTTCAAGATGGAATTTCAACCTTACTAGTTAATTAAAGCCACCACCTGGAGTGAGCTGGCTTTCAAACCGATTTCCTTCTCTCCAATTCACACACATTAATATTTTATTTCTACTAAAGAAAAAAGTCAAAATGAAAAGGAATGTCACAAGTGTGCCAAAGACAAAGCAGATAAAATTATTGCAATAAAACAAAGAAAATACACTTGTTACTGCTAGGTCTTCAGATGAATGTTACATTATACAGACATTTTAAAGGCTTACAACTGCAAATTGCTCCATTTTACATACCATATTCCAGCCATTGCATTAAGATCTTTGCTAATTTTTTCTTATTGTAATGAGAGAGGGAAGGGTTTTTATTACCTGAACATTTATTCAATGGAGAAACAAAGACTACATTAATATATCACAACACATGAGCTATTAAAACAGTGTGACGCTATAAAATACGCTGCAATACTCATTATGGGATAACAAAGCTAAACCTGAGCAAATAAATGTATCTGCCAAACAGTCTGCAATAACTATACAACTAAAGTTTATAATCTTTAATTATTTAAGAAGGAAAGAAGCTTGTAATAATTAAGTTTTATAGGCTCCTTAAATTGTCATTACTTGGAGCTCACAAAACTTTAGAACAAGTAGCTTTCATCCGAAATAACTGCTATTTTTAACAAAAGATGCAATTATTCACCAATTAATTAAAGAAAAAAAAAAAATCACTGTTTTTAAGCTTCCCCACACAGCATATAACATTTTATTTGCTCTCTGTTCTGGACAATGCTTAAGCCAATGTACTGCTTGGGCATTTCCAGGCTCTGCATCTCACAGTCACTCATGCGGTACTGTCTAGACAGCTTTGAAAGTTGTGGAGGTTTTTCTAATAACAAACCTGTAAATCACATGGATTTACATCAGATTCTTCAGAAACTGACGTTGAGAACGACTGCTCATTCAATTCATTGAAATGTATTGGTGAGACAGTAACACCTTTAAAGTTTCTATGAAGTCTCTGCATCTCTGCCATGCATTTAATAACCAAATGATTCGACTTCTAGCACAGACACCATTCAAAGCAGGGGTAAAAAGAAGTCCTATATTGAATGATTATAAACTGCAGAAGTGACAGGAGGAAAAGAAGGTTCTATATTTCACAAGAAGTACTTTTATGAGTTTAAAGAAAATACATACATTAAAGGTCACCAAATTTAAAAATCTATGTTAAATTATGAGAGAAACAACATAAAACTACAAAGAAAGATTTCAATAAGCTCCAGATGACTTTCTTCTTTTCCCCCAAGCACATTCAGCCATTGCCTGAGTTCTCACTAACATTTTACCATGGACCTCTATGGAAATGAACACCTTCAGTAATTCAGTATTTCCAAAATATTCCACCTCCAGCCACTGAAATCTGCACAAGTTACACAGCAGCAGTTTTGACTACAATAATATGCCATACTACAAAATACACCTAAGAGGTACACTTAACATCTTGCAGAATCAAGTTCCTACACATTTTCTAAGCTGAGAATTTTACTTAGAACATTGAGCTTAATTTTATCTCAGGAAATTTGTGTGCTATACAGATGGTTTATTTAATCCATTTCTACCTAAATTAATCAAAGCAATCTGTCCCAAAAAAGTTAAGAGTCTTCATACAGGATTCTGCTGCCGTTTGACAAACTGTGTATATTTAACTAGGAGAAGTTGAAAATGCTCCCTAAAGAAGTTACCACATCTAAAAATAAGTGACATTATTAAAAGGGAAGTGGGATGTGTTATTTAGCATAATATGAAATTTAAACAGTACCACCTTGGATACACTTTAAAATGCCTTTAGTAGCACCTGGTTGTTTATACATCTTCTATGGTGAAAAGGTCAATAGAAACTCACCTCTAAGGTCACAGTTGCCAAGCAACCGTTTTCAGCAGTTCTGCAACACTGCTCAAGCGTTACCTTCTGACGCCTGGATTCAGAATAACCCCGTGCAGCATCCTACCTGGCCTCCGACGCACACCGAGCTCCTCCTGCTTTTCCCAAGGGCACAAGGCACCAGCCATCGAGGTGCTGCTCAAAAGGATACGTCCCGGGACCACTGGCCTCCGGTTCACCAGAGCAAAGGACAGCTCAGTCTTCAGGAAGACCACAGAGGGCTTGATGAGGTGTTGCCCGAATCTCAGCATGGTGTTAATCTTCAGGGTCTGAAAGAGACAGTAGTAAAGATAATGAAGGGACTGCTTTGCCTTTCCAAATAACAGAAATCAGACAATCAAATTGTCTAGGCAGCTTCTACAAAGATGGTACCTCCTGGGCTCACCAAGGCATTGGCTGTTTGGGAAAGGTTGGTAAGGCTTTCCTAAAAGCATCACTTGCTTGTCAGGGTGGTGGAAAATCTTCTTTCCAAAGCAAAAGTCTTACATATAATCGCTTAAACCCTTTTCTCATCATCTTAGCAGGGCTATAAAATTCTAGGCAGAGAACATCATTTCTGTTTTGCATTTTCATTTCTTCTGCAGTGTATACATTTGGGTCATGTGTGCTGGGAGAAGGACAAATAATATTCGCCACGTGCCCTTTGCACAATGCAAATCAATGCAGAACTTTGAAAATAAACCACGTTTTCCAGCTCAAACTCTCCACTAAATACCTCAGTTGAAAATACACTGACAAATTAAAGAAAGTATATTTAGTCATTTCCATGCTTTCTAGTCTAAGCAACTGAAATGTGAAGACTATCAATAGTTGTGTGCAACATTTGCTCTTACAGAAAAGAGAGCCAAACATTTCCACTTTCATTCACTAAAGTTTTCTCTCCTCCTGAAGAGGCAGAAAATCCTCCTTAAATAGCTAAGACACAACCCTAACAGTGCCTATTTTAGGTCTTTAAGCCCTAGAGTACTTAAAATATTTAATTCAATCAGAAGTATCCAAAGGTACTGCAGGGTAAAATATGAAGTAATGAAATTTCATGTGACAATACTTTTGGACACATCGAAATCATTACACTAACATTACCCTGCGTGAACCAAGTGACTAATCAGAAAATTCAGTTTTATAAGGTGCTTCAGATGAGGAAAGAGACTGTCAGAGTCATGGAAGGACTTTTGCTGCAGTTCTTTTCTTGCAAGCCTATTGCGTTCAGTAAGACCCAAACTTGGTTCTTACTTCAAATGATTACATGGAATGTTTTCATTAAATTTAACCCTAAGCTGTATTGAGAAAAATCCATATCTGAGGGCCCTGTGAGAACTACATCATACATCCTTTTACAGACTTCAAGAGAGACTGTCAGTTGAGTTGACATCCTGTTTGAATACATTAAATATTCACCAAAATAAATACGTGCAACAGTATTAGCCACAGAGTTTGGGTCACCATTGCTCTCCAATAGGGATGGGTATTTTCACTGCCTTAAAAACAAGTAAAAATCCTTTTCAGAAAACACTAAATGGATCCACACACAGATTCTGTGGATTGCAGAATTTAGCTTGACTACACGATGTATTCGTAATGCTCCTACCATGTGCATCTTGACTTACTTCACTGCCATCTCGTTCAAAAAGGCCATAAAGGATCAGTAAGGTAAAACAGCACTGGCCTCACACCTCCCTAAGCAACAGTTCGAAGAACCAGGTTACAGCCTCAGTGAGTTGATGAAGAATTATTAGAATATTTTTAAATCTTGTGCATAGAATTAATGCAGGTATTAAAACCTTTTCTATTTTCTTGCTATACAATAATATATCTGAATAATCTATTTCTAGCTCTTCATTCAGACTAAATATCACATGTCTGTCAGTTGTAGTGGTCACACTGTGTGACACTGAAGACTTCCCAATGCTATTCTCTCCAATTTTGAAGAGATATTATGGGAGTTGTTTCTTAACAATCATTCATGACCTATTCTATATTACTTAAGCTGTTTTCAGCCCTCATGATCATCTGTGCTGAAAACTAATACAAATGTTAAAAAACACATTGGTACAACTGAAAAATCCATGGCTGTACAACAACAGAGTGGAGTGAGGCAGGAAACTGCTACCAGCAGAGCAAGTTTTTAGTCACCTGAATTCTACTTGCTTTTTGCTTGAATGGCTTATGAACAAGCACAAAACAATGCAGTACAGGCACATGCATACAGGTCATGAGATGCAAATAGTGTGTGCACAAGATTTCCCAGTGGATTGGAATCACCTCACTAAGTCTGTTCCTCTGGGGATTGCCATTTTTCACATGAAGAGGAGGTCACTGCTAGCTAAAACACAACCTAAATATAATTGGTGAAAGATGTTTCTTTAATGATAGTAGCCTTTCTAATCCCCAGTAATAAGGAGGACAATTACACAGTAATGTTAGAAAATAAAAGAAACCCACTTGCAATAAAATTTCAGCCCAGTTTAACACAGTCCCAACTCTGACTATTGAGATGAAAAGTGTATTTACTCTTCTTCATATTGCACATATACATTACGTCGCTTATTTTGTCTGCCTCATCTTCCTAATTAAATTTCCTTCAAGCTGTGTTCTGCAGTCAGAGGTGGGAATACAGTATTAAAGGCGAACATAGCAAGTAGACTAATTTTATAGCCACAACAGATCTCAAATCTGTATAATCTGTTCTAGAAAAACAAATTACTCCAGCATTCTACATTACACCCTGAAATTAGAGTGCTAAAATTAAGAAATATGTTGAGATACACTGAAATACTTTCAAATGTAATTACAGTTTTGTAAAATTTCAAGAATTATCTGCCCAGCCTATAGAAACACTACTGGTATATTTAATGTATTTTTATATCTAAACACAGGTCTCAATTCTCCAAATTTATTGAGTTTTGGAGGCTAAGGGATTTGGTTTGTGCTTCAGTTTTTAAAACAGGATAAGCCATAGCATCACTGGTGTCAAATACACAGGGAAAACTCTGAACAGGAGATAAGGATCACCTGAAGACAGGTCCCTAGGACATCAAGATAGGTGTCTGCTTGTTACATGTCATCTCTAGAGTCAGAGAATGATCGCTTGGAATACTGTTGGAAATTACTTTCTCAGTACTGACTGCAAGGAGCGATGGCACTAATTCTTTAAGGCTGTCTTCCTGCCTCCACAGACCCCACCATTGGACGCTTAACTGAAATGGCCTGGTACTCCATAATGTCTCTATTTTATTTATTTATTTTATTTATACAGTTACTTGGTTTTAACAACAAGATGTTGAGATCGTCACCCACTGGGAACCAAACTTAAGGCTTAATCACATGAGCATTGTTCTAGGGGAGCTACAAATAGGAGAACACAGAATAATGCAAAATGGGCTGCTAACTTCAAATGTGTACATTAAAGAAACCCAATTACAATACCATTATCTCTCTGTGCTAATATAAATGAACATTTTAGAGACAATCTGAAAAGCGTTCTTAAATTTTAAAGTTTGTCATTTTACCATATTAAGGCCACCTGCTCATTAATTTCGACACTCCTGATTCTGCTATTCAATATCACTATAATTTTATATGGCAAAATGAAGACAACTTGATTTTTTAAGGTCCTACAAACAATCCTTTTGTTTTTTTAATTTAGCATGATATGACAACTTGTGTCACACACTAATTAAGGGAACAAAGTAATTCTCCAGTAAATTATGTTTATGCCAAACTTCAGAGTTTTCCATCACATTTTCTAAGTTGCCCTTCATCCTATAAAACTCTATCCTTAAATGCATATTTGGCATTTTTCCCCTCTAAAAGCTTAGATTATATGGAAAGTGATATTCAAACTTGGACGTTTGAATTCTGCACCATGTTCAAGTGGTGCTCAGTGAAGAACTACCCTGGATGTTGTCTCCCCTCTCTTCATGCTTTATTTTTTACTCATTCCCTCCCATCACTGCCACTTTGTGAGGATAAAATCCACCCAGCTCAGAATATTATTTAACTGAAGCACATAGCAATAAATGTCCAGCCAGATTTTGCCAATTTTGATCAAAGAACACTTAAAAACATTAACAAGAAACAATTTTACTCCAAAAATCACTCCATTTTTCTCATACCCCTCTGTCCCTATAGTATCTCTCTCAGCATCCTCCATTCCCACCTTTTTGCAAGAGTTAACTACATATTTTTAGTTCTTCTAGTTTCAAAAAAATGGACTCTAATTAAAAAACCCTTTCCCTCTCAGTGAGGCAAAATACCACATTTACTGCTATTTCTGTTCTGAAAAAGCCAAGAAGAATTACAAAACTAGAAAAGGTGCTCAAGTATCTTTAACAGTTATTGCCTAGATTCTCTCCATGGGGTTGAGGCAAAAAGCTTGTGTGGATTATTTTCCCTTTTCACCAGCCACAGAAGCTACCAAACAGAAAGCCCATTAAATGTGATGCATGCAGCCAGTGCTGGAGGGGTTGACCAAGACCCATTTATCACATCATACCCAGATTATGATGGACTTGAATCCACTACACGTGGTTTCCCCTGCTTAACCTACCAGGGAAGAAAACATCAAACTGTTGCTGTTTAAACACACTGCCATTTTCTTAGCATGGTCAATCAAGCTAAATTATCTTAAAATTAAAATAGACTGTGGTCTTTTGCATAGTACCTAAGCATCTTCATAAGTATGATGCTAAGGGTCATCTGTTTGTAATCACATAGCATGCCTCCCTCTTGCAACTCTGCTCCCTTTCACTCAAACTGCAGCAGCATTTCCCAGCTCCTCTGGGACAGCACTTTGCCATTCTACTCTCACACTGCTGATCTCACACATAAAATATAACCCAAACCAGCCTCTCCCTCCCAAAAAACCCCCACAACCTCCCAGAGAAACAATACAAACTTCCAGACCCCCACATCTTTGTTGACTGAGGATACAGACACCCAAAAGGAAGTAAACAGCTCTGTAGCAGCACTGAAAGCAATCATAACTCTGACAAGTTAATCAACAAATGCAGAATCAAGCTCGACATCAAATGCAATATACCATCCATAATACATGTAGAGGGCATAAATATCTCTAAATGATGTAGAAGTAGTTGTCCAATTCATCTCTGTAGCAAGCATTTTGGAATACAAATTAGGCCAACTTGTTTGTTTTCTCTAATTCAGGTAAAGAGTGCAAAGTTATACACAATAAATGAAAAGGTTTGTAAAGGCAAGAGAACTGTGTAATACATTAAACTTCAAGAAAAATGAGGGCTCAGAAGTGTCATGAGCGCACTAAACATGTTCTATGTTCTTCAACTGTCCCTATGTACACCGTGTTCACTGGACAACTCATACAGCACTTAACCATACTGAGCAAATAATTCTGACAGTAGAAGCTCATTGCCTCTGTGCTCAGGTAACAGGGAGGACTTGTTTCCAATTATTACTTTAATTTCATTATTTGTATTATTTTTTGCTCTTCTGACCCTCTCACTACACCTGCAACTTTACTTCTTTCAAAAAACCTTCTGATGACTAACATGACACAAAATTCCTGGTTTGCATTATACTGCTGTTGGTTTATGTCCATTTTATGCCAGAACAGATAAGGATGAACCTAACACACCACAATATTACAGAAGATACCTTTCAAGCAGAATCCAAATCCCAAGACTTGTTCTAGAGCTTCACAATCTTCTCTACTAGACTCTCTCTGTGCCCACTTGTCCTTATATTAGCAGAGATGATCCAAGATCATAATTGCTCCTTCCCTCATAATCCAAGATGATGACGTGAATCCAAAGACACATCTGATAAGTAAGTTTTCATGTACTATATTGGAGATTGCAAGGAAGATGTTTTATGAAGTGGGATAGAACCAATAGGTTTCCCTCCTCAGTGACTTGGACTTCAAGAACAAAACATGTACAAGCATACAGATGCAACAAAATATGATGCTCACAAATTTTCCACAGTGTTAATCTCCTAGGGGGAGAAAACCCCCATCCCAAAACAAACACACATTATATTTTAAGACTGTTTAATAACTTGCATGCACCACAGCTATTATCCTGATGCATGGAGAAATCATGGGTTTGGTTTTGCCTCTGCAAGTCATTCTGATGAATGAGACCTTTAGTGTTGTAATAACTATTGTGAGTAATGGAACAACCAATGGCTTTTATTAAGAAGGAACACTGAATAATGTATTACCAACACTAAGATCAAAAGAAAACACATTTTTATCAGGGAAAAATATTAATATCAATCATGCCAATTCTTAAAGCAGAAAGGTGAAAGGCAGGAAAGATAAAATTTAAGGAAATGCTACACAGTATGCAGTAAATGGCAGAAATTATACCATGGGAATCCTTTTTTCTAGTGTGGCTACCTAGGGCTACATTACGTGCTAGAGGAACAATACAGCGACATTTCTCGAGATATGTAAGTGTAAGGAAAACTCCCCCTGGTAGACGGGGGAGGAGGGTCGCTATAGAGACTAGCACACTGCACACTGAAACACTTGACTCTAAGCTCATTTCTTTTGAGGCTACAAACTAAGAAAGCTGACATGATGGAACAACTAGGACTGTTCTTTTGCTATACCCTTCAGTGGAAAAAGGTGACTTTAAAAACATGGAAAGAAGAAAAAGCTGTTACGTTTCAACATTCTTATTTATTACTTATATACTACTACATCAAGTCACTTTATGGGCTTTAGAAATACACACCAAGATTAAGCCTTCCCCTCAAGTGGTTTACTATTCCCTTTGAGTGAATGCAATTTGGACATCTATAGTGTTGGACAGAAGAGATGAGGAAAAGCGAGCTGCAGAAGAAAAGCTGCAGGGAGCTAAGTGAAAAGACTAAAGGAGTGAAAGTCCATATGGAGAAGAGAAAAATGGCTCTTCCATAAATCCTGTAATGGTATAAACCAAAGAATGATCACAGAGAGAGTGAGCACAGGGGATGCAATGGCAAAAGGATGGTCCACACAGCTCAGGGCCAGCACAAGTCCAGACAAAAATAAGTGTGTGATGAGCAGATGATGTTGTATCATGAGTTTCCAGACACAATCTGGAATTTAACTTATGTCACCGACAGACCAGTTATGTCACTTCAAAAACCCCTATTGATTCTGTGTACACTTTTAAAGATTGATTTTCTCTATTTTATTCTTTTGTCCTTTAAACTGTTTGATACTTAATACCAAAGTGAAGGATGAAAAAAGCTGCCCCATCTTCAGATGAAACTACTATAGTAAAAGGGCTGCAGAGTTGAAGTAAATCCAGCCTTACTAAACAGAAAGTCATCAACAGAAAGATTGAGGCAGTTGAGAAAGAAAAAAGAAAAAAGCCACACCTATAGGAACTCCTGACCATGTGAAGAAAAATAAGGTGAAACCAGCAAGGAGTCTGGGATTAGTGTTATCATACTTAATTTCATTCTGAATGCAATGTATTAATATTAAACCATGGTTTTGCCCCTGTAATACTATGAATTTGTTATATTTGGAGCAATTCCTGTGATACCCAAGTGTCTCCACCAGCATTTTATCTTGCTGAACTAATAAATGTAACACAAACACTTAAGAGGAAAACGCAGACACTGTACTTTACCTAACAGCTCCTCAGGCATATATATGAAAAGAGACATTTAATGAAAATTTACTGTCAGATTTACATTTATATAGCTAATACTACTAGGTAACAGGTTCTTTACATTTATGTACAGTGCATTTATGTCTAATGCTAGATGCTGAAATCTTTAAAACATTCCATTAGTTCCCATTGTACCACCTTATATATGTACACACTCTCCAAAATAAAGCCATTTAAACCAGGTTGTTCCATGAGCACTGGAATTAACGAAGCCTTGTTTTGAAGGATTTATACATTCCCATCTTTCCCATATCTCTTTTTGTTCCAACCCAAGAAGGAGAGCCCTCTCGCATAGTCCTCAGAGTACCCCAGCCAGCAGAGTTAAAGCAGTGCAGTGGTTAATTGAGGTTATGTGTGATGTGCTGCCAGCCCAGAGGTGTGCGCCCACTGCTGCCAAGTAACACGTGTTGGGAACCAGGAGGGAAAAGATACTCCCATAGTGATAAACAGGTCAAGGCCACAGCCCCAAAATGGACTGTTATAACTGTGCAGCCTAATTATACAACCACCACTGTACACGCACGTATCTAATTATGTACTGCACAATTAAATGATGAAGTGCTGCTCTAATATTGAAATTTGTCAGGGTTTTTTTTTATACAGTGCAAGCATGCATGACTTCTTCATGCTATTTCTGATTCATTTAGACCAACAGGACTGCAAACTGCACAGAAACAATGGGGGAAAGAAAATAGAGAAAATAGCTGCAAATTAACAAAATGCTTTGTAAATCTTACCCCCAAAATACAGACTGCACACTTGAGTGAACTATTGGAAGAAAGGAGATTATGAGTAAAAGAACCTGAGAAAAAGAGGCTGGACACTTTTCTGGGTTCAACTTTCCCCCTCTGGACATATTTTCTGATTTTTCACAAATGCTCTATTCTTGACCATATGTTCAGAAAATGGCAAATAATATTCCTG
>NW_009933192.1:78241-147315 GCF_000696875.1 Nestor notabilis | reverse complement strand
CCTGTTCTTGTCAAAGACATCTGTGGCAGGGCTCACAGCCGTCTGGATTTTTGTACAGTGTACCATGAGGTCCTCAGTCAACAGGTAAAGTTGAATCATAACAAGGGTGCAAGATCATTCTGAACTTGATGCTTTACCTAAATTTAGCCAAAAATAGGCCAGTCTTATATGATTATTTTTCAGGACATGTTGTTATCAAATGTTTTCTGGTAGCAGAAAATCAGCCCTACCAAAATACATCTATTTACTGAATATGACCCCTTTTCATACGATACTTTCTGCTGAGAGAAAGTGGTCTGCAGTTCCTGTTATCTAATACACAAAGGCATTAGATTTAGTGCGGTAAGATACTAATACTAACAGGTTTGGGTTTAGATTTTAGCAGTAAGACCTGGCTATTCTCCCTCTCCTTCCCAAGTAAAAGAGACAAATTTTCTTGTCTAAAGCCAATATGAGGTTAGTCAGAGCCTTTATTGGACATAGACTTCAACACATAGGTGACAGTTGCTTATGAAAAGAAGGGTCAATGTGGTGTTAATCCATTTCAGCCTAAACTTTCCTTTGGAACGCAGCCATGGCACCATCACATTAGGGAGAATTTGGTTTCTATGTTTTCTAGAATACATTGATACATCAAGAGATCTGAGTGAATCCACTCCCCTGTATTCAGCTTTATGGACACTTTGGAGAACAGGCTGTAGTGTTGTGACCTGACATAATGGTAGTGAAACTTGGACTCAAACTGGTATAACAGAGGATAATATTTTTGGTGCAGCACCGTAATGCTGCAATAAGCCTCATCTAGAGTAGGGCCATGACTATTATACTCTGTGCTGAAATAACCATCATTGTTGCAGGCATCTCCCAATCACATTTTATATTTAAAGATGTTCAGCTTAAATTGCTTCCTTTATGAATCTTTTTGCACTGTACACATGAGCTCATAGAAAATTAGCTGCTAAATGTATCATATTGTTTTCTAGCTTCAGTAGCTTACTTTCAGAATCAGGACTTAACTCTGGCATTTTCCTCTTTTGATTAATTTACACAAGCAAGAGAAGTCAAAGATGATCTTATAAAGTCAAATTTCACAAATGTAGACGTAATAGGTATTTTCCTCACTGTAATACTTGCAGCAGAAATACAGAGAAGTCAAAACCAAAGGGTAAGATATTGTGGTAAAGAGCCTAAACCTGCATTTTCAATATGCTGCCTGCATCTTTCATTAAAGATTAAGGACTGCTTAAAACATTTTTTAAACACCAGAAAATTTTTAAGTGCACATAATTTCTGCAAGTGTATTATTTTAATGGTCTTATAAGTATATTGTACTAATTATAACATTTAACTGTATATCCACATCATTCTCCAGCTTGCTTTTTACTTCAGGGTTGCCAAATATCCTGGAAAATATGCATTTAATCTATAACTACCCTAAGGTTCCTGATTTTTTCCCCTTTTATACAGTAGTCTATATCATTATATTTTGACCTAGTCACACCATTCGGAATTGGATGAGTCACATTATCAAGCCATAACCCAAGCAAATAATTGTATATGTTTTTGCTGTATTTCTGGCTTCCTTTCCAACTCCACATCACTTCAGGCATCAACAACAAAATGTTTTAGTGTTACTGCTTTTAACTTTTCAAGATTAAAAAAGACCCCCAACCATTTATGGTCACACAGTGAATTGGAATAACTGAGACAGTATTATGTTCTCATTTGTCAGGAAACCTGATAACATTTTAAACAAGGATTGGGTGCCAGATGACTGCTCTGCAACTAATTCTGGAACAAATTTCTGCATAATCTACTGAAAGTGTTCTGGAGTTCCTTGCTGGCAAGGCTTTCTAGTAAGATATTCATGAGTAATTAGAAATCTGTAGATTAAGATTTAATCATGTCTATAATCTGCAGGATGGATGTTTAGGCTGAAGTACAGCAAACTGGCAAAGAACTCAACTGGAGATCCCTCTGTAAGTTCAAGAATGTGGCTGGCATCTGGCAAAGCTGAAGCTCTGATTTAATTGTGAATTCCTCAGACTGCACTGGTTTCCACAGGGCAGGTAACTCATACAGCTCAGTTCCACAGCTCTCCGCTCACAGCCCTGACTGCTTGAGTACCAGTATCAAATATTTTACAGAAGGTGGGCATATATTGGCTATCTCTAATGCAACTTTGGACTATCATTGCACCTCTCAAATAATGGATATAATTTGCCTTTATTTAAAAAGTCATTTACATGATATATATGTACTACAGAAGCTACCATAGATAATTATACTTAGTCAAGCAATGTTCTCACTTTCATTTTTTCCTCAATAGCAAGCAGTTATTCTGTAAGTAATGCCACACAAAGCTCTGGGAATAGCTGGTTCTAAGCAGCCTGGAAACAGTTAGAACTGTAAATAAAAGAGACTTTGATTGAAACTACTGAAAAATTCATTTTCTCTTGTTATATGAGGCGTATTGGCTTACATAAGTGCACTCATAGCCAGGACAAAACTTCCCAACTTTCTACAAATAGAATAGCCTTCCAGTTCCACAAAAGCTCTGTGCTTGGCACAATATGAAGAATGCAGTCTAATAAGCTGCCATGGTTTAACCCCAGTTGGCAACTAAGTACTGTACAGTCACTCACTCTCTCTCTCCTCCCTCAGTGGGATGGGGATAGTCAGAATAAGGTAAAACCTGTGGGTTAAGAACAGTTTAGTAATTGAAATAAAGTAAAATATGATAATAATAAAGAGAATACAAGAGAAAAAGGAGTAAACCCCAAGAAACACCAGGGATGTGCAATACAATTGCTCACCACTCACTCACTGATGCCCAGCCTCACCGGTCCCTCCTAGTTGACTCCCCCTGTTTCTAGACAGGGCATGACATGCTATGCTATGGAATACCCCTTTGGCTAGTTTTGGTCAGGTTTCCCATCTCTGCTTCCTCCCGGCTTCTTGTGCCCCTCCTCACTGGCAGAGCATGAGACTGAAAAGTCCTTGATCAGGGTAAGTGCTACTGAGCAGCAACTAAAACATCAGTGTGTTAACAGCCCTGTTCTCAGACTAAAGCCAAAACACAGCACTACACCAACTGCTGGGAAGAAAATTAACTCTATCCCAGCTGCAACCAAGGGACAAGCTAAACATAGGCTACCACTCAAAAGGTGTTTAAAGAAACTGTTTCTGTAACTAGCTAGGCAATTCCACCATACACAGCCACTGTTTGGCTAGGCAGAGCCACACTGAACACAAATATTTCACTTCTCTAATCACTGTCAGCTTTCAAGATTTCAAAGAACTTTGGAAAAATATATATTAAATATATATAAAATAAGTAATATAACCTAATGGATAGGAAAGCAAAGCACAGATAGACTTAGGAGAGCACAAATTGTCAGAAAAGGATACAGTAAAATCTTTCTTCCTTGGTCAATCTCATAAAACTAAAATTCTCCAAATTTCACAAAAAGACTCACAAATCACTATTTTTAGCCTTGGTTCACATCCATACCGTTGATTTTAAAGGACTATGAAGAAGAACTTAAGTGTTATCTTGAATTATTTATGCTAATATTTTACCAGCCAGCAAGTCTAAAAGAAGGCCTAGCATAAAATAAACTGCCGATGGAAAAAATACAAGTAAAATTAGGTACATGAAAATATCCTTGCTACACAAAACATGGACATAACACATAAAAATCACCAATTAAAGCTTTCGTAAACAGAGGAACAGATTTTGCTAGACTTGCTCATGAATCTTCAGGTACTCATAATGTCTTCATAGAGGAAAGAAATCTGAATATATTACGAAAATAAATGAAAGTGCATTTGGAAATATCCTCAATATTTATTACAGAAAAGATAGTACTACCTTTTAGGCAATATGGTTTCTCAGCAAATATCCATTCCCCAAATTAACTGGACTACAAATTTCAACACTCCCAATTAATCTTTCTCCATCCCTAAAATCAAACAATCGTATTGATGAGGATGAGAATTCAGATGGTTTGTGTAATCCCAATTTGTGTACAAGCATTAAGAAACAGTCTTTAATAATAAAATCACATATTAGAGTTTTCAACAGGCCCCACTCTCTTTTCTCTGCAGGCCATTCACTTAAGTTTTGCCTCTTCCAGTGAAAGCTCGGGATTCCTGTGCGATACCACACAAGGTATCAAATACAAACATTTCCTTCATGAACCATAGTGCCATGTAAAGTTTACACACACAAGATGCTGGGGAAGATAAGCAGACACAAGAAAAACACACCTGAAGCTGAAGCAGCGAGTGCAGTTTTCTGAACTCAGTACATACTATTGGATCTGAAGGGCTCTAAAAATCCAGTCTTACATCTTAAAACATGCATCCAAATTTGGTGAATTTTTCTGACCTTAATCTCTGTCAGTTCCCCATCTGTAAAACAGAGATAATACCGCATCTCCCACTGGGGTTTTGAAGAGATAGATTTAATTTAAAACCTGTGAAGCACTTGGATACAGTAGTGATGAGCAGCACAGAAAAGCCTATGAGGAAATTAACAATTCTGACTCCTGAGCAGGGTCTGAAAATAAAGCTTAGGGCCACATGTCAAACACTGAGGATAAAACAACATCTTGAATAGCTGGTCGTTAATTGAGCACTGTCCATCTTGTGTACTGAGTAAGGAAGAAATCTTCTGGAAAAGGGTGTTCTTATAGTTAAAGACTTCATTAGAATGCATATGCATAAGAGAAGCTGAATTTAGGTTGCAATGCCAGCCTTAAATGTTAACACCCTCTTCTCTCTGCTTGTTTTTGCATTCTTAATAATGCTCTCTCCATGCAGTTTGTACTTGTAACATTTATATACAGAGAATGAATTATGATCTCATTGTGAATCTCTGATTTCCATGCACAAGTGGTAATGAACAAAGCTTGGTTAAGAAATTCCATTAGAAAAATAAAATACAAAGCTTGCCTAGGCTTGGTAAATCCAGCAGGGCTCCTACTGAATTTTCTCTTCAATTGCTTGAAATGGTCCATGTGCTACTTCTGTTAACACTTACTATGTATTGCCATAAGAGACTTGGGAAGGGAAAATATATCAAGGGACTGTCCTTTCAATTTTTATCACAGGCATTCAATTTTAATTCTCAACAATAACAGCAGCTGACATGTTCCCTTTGCCAGTTCCTGTGAAAATAAATCAGGCGGAAATTAGGTAGAAGTGCACATGGGAACCAAGGAGAAATAGCATCTCCCCAACACGGTCCCCAGTGCCGCCTTCCTCTTCCAAGAAATGCCCCTCTGCACCTTGTAGAAGCAGGTGATGAAACATCTTATGAGGGTTTATATGCAAGTCTTTCTCCAGTGATAACCAGCCGATATCATTGCAACAGCCCTCCTCTTACAGAAAGAGACCTGAGAAAACAGTCCTGCTGTCTGACCCAAACCAGTAGACTCCAGTCCTGATTTCATGTAGATCATATGTAAGTTGCTCATTAAAAACAAAGATCACACCTAGCAGAAGATCAGAAGCAGATCCTGCAAGTTTCCTAGAACTCAATTACTACAATAGCATTACTCATTCAAGGTACAATGAAATTTTTGAATACTAAATAAGTTGCAAGTGATCACATATTTATTGATCAGGTGAAAAAATAAAGTGGATTTCCCAGAGACTAACTGTACAAAACCTTAAGCAAATAACATTCTCTTTTAACTGATTTCTTCTGTGTAAAATTATCAATGCTCAATATCACCAAGCTAAGTGAAATCTATTACATTCCAGATAAAATATCTGTTTTCAGAGAGTACTCAGAAGAAATTCTTTGCTCAAGTTGACATCAAGTTCACTACACTTTGTCAACAAGTCTTATCTATTTAGAACAATTTTTATAGTAATATAAAGGCAGAAGATGTGGTACCTGGAATATTCCATCTTCTCAAAAGGGCAACAGAAAGCCAATGTCTTTTAAATATTTAATTAGGACTCAAATCAAACTTACACAATGATATACCACGTTTTCAGCTAGCGATGGAGACAAACATCTCTGTGTGTTATCAGTACTTGAAAGGACAGTCATTTCTATTTCACTTTCCTTTCAGAACATCCCCAGAGGTTTTCATGCTACTGTGCATCATTTCAGGTGCTTCTTTAAAGTTTTTATTTAATGAGTTCATTGTTGATACAAGTAGAGACATTACAGTTTCAACAGTAAAATATTTGGTACTCCATCAAAGTTTGAGATACACCCTAAAATAATTGTATTTGCCTTTAGCAAACATTTTATTTGAGTTTTGAACAAAAATGCTGATGGAAGCTGATGAAAATTACTCCAGCTTGAAATGCCCTGACAGCTGTGCTATCGAGCAAGGGATTTCCTTGGGAATTTTCTCATTTTCTTTCACTAATTTAGGAAAGGTTTATTTAAAAGTCTGTTAGAATGCACTGAAGTATAGGATCATGTAATATCTGGTCATAGGAAGAAAGGGAAAATGTAGATGAGAGAGCTAAACTCTGGCATCTTGAAATGGCAAACGTTTACCCAGGAACCAGAAGTCTCTTAAATAATGTAACATTTTCTAAAAAAAAAAAAAAAAAAAAAAAAAAAAAAAAAAAAAAAAAAAAAAGATCCCCAAACTTGTAATTTAATCACAGAATTAATAAAAAGGACATGCATTTCTCACTTTATGAGCCTTTGGAGAAAAAGGGGTGGGGGGAATCCATAGAAAGCTTCCTCATTGCCAACAAACCAAATTTAAATGAACAGGAAAAATACACAAACACGCAACCACTGCATAAAACAGCACTGTGCAAATCTTAATGTCCTTCAAGGTTATGATTTGTAGAAACTTCAGAAGTTCACAAACATGTCATCACCTGCCAGGAAATTTGCCTTTTCCAAAGTCAAACTAGTATGAAATCAAAGAACTTAATCATAAAAAGCAAAACAACATGCGAAAACAAGAAAAAAAAAAAACCTACCCAAACTTCAGTTAATAATTTTCTTTGTAACCAGCTAAACTGTGCAATTCCCTCTCCATCCAGCATTACATGACCAGCAAGTCAAAGGTGCAGGGAGAAGCAGTGGCTATTTTTATTTGAACTCCTATGCAACCTAGAATTTTCTTTGACATAAGTTTTAACAACTAATTCTTATTCTTATGCTCTCTAAAGTCATTCCACTAACAATCTAACCTGAGTTCATACAGTATTAATCTTGATGTTGATTCTTGTTTTAATATATGCTCATTAACTTCACATTGCACACATGGAATGAAGCTTCCACCCTCTAGCAATCCAACATACTTTCTGTACGCTCCCCTCTGACCTGCAGAATTGCAGCACAGAAACCCATACCCACAAACTGAACATTTCCTGAATAAAGGTTTTCAGGTGATCAAAACACTTGGGGATTTTCTTTTGTTGCTTTGCATGCATGTAACACACCCCTAATGCACTTAGCTAAATGCAAAGTGAAACTCAACTGCTACACAGCAACATGCAGCAAAACATGCCAGTTCTATATGCAACACATGTTTCAAGCTCTGACTGTTCTATATGTTAACTTTAAAGAATGGAATTTGGGTCTTAATTCTAAGATGTAGGACTTCTATTTTGTAATTCATGGTGTTAGCTGAAGGCCAGGTTGGACAGGGCTTGGTGCAACCTGGTCTAGGGGAAGGTGTCCCTGCTCATGGCAGCATGTTGGAACTTGAGAAGCTTTGAGGAGCTTTAAGGTCCCTTCCAACACAAACCATTCTGTGATTGTATGAAGAATGTATACAAGTTGCCATAGCAATAGCTAATCTGTATTCCTACAGCTGAATACTCAGAATTATTACTTTTACAAAGTACTTTGATATGCATCTCTTCAGAACGTACAGCACAGGATACTTCATCTCTAGATTTGCTCAGATGCAGCTTCTCAGTTTATGCCTGTGCCCTGGACATCTGCACTATTAAAGCAGGCAAGTACATTTTGAGGAATCTTTACATTACTGATAAAGAAGGTACTCTGCAGAATAAGCAATTTGGGACAAGTAACCTTGGATGAAAGAGTTGCACAATCTCACAAGTCCCTAAAGCATTTGCATCTCTTGAAACGTGATTTCAGACTCTAAAGCTGTGTGGGGAGCAGCCACATTCTCCAACAGTGAACACTTGTAGTGCTGTGCCTGGGGCCAAACAGAGCACAATGACCCTATTTTGCAGGGCATTTCTCTTCTGAAGGGCACAGTGAAGGAACTTTGCTCATGCCTACCATACTCAGATGGATAGTGAACTGGGCTAGCAGGGTAAATCTTTTTCTTCAATAGCTACATGTCCATAGTGAAAAGCTGGCTTAAATTCCAAAACAGCTTTTTATTTAAAGAAACATATCCATGATGGATTATTTGGAGCATTGTACTTCGTGGAAGAATTGTCAAGACAAATCAGGGAATATTATCAGCTTGTCATTTATTTACTAATATTTGGTGCACACATATATATGCCTGTGCCCACACAACACCACTAGGTAAAAAAAGGCAGTTCTGTTGCACAGTTTGTCATTATTCCTATGTTGGAGAAAATCCTCAGTAAAGCACATTTCTCCGGCTCGTTACAATCCCCTTTATCTTTCCCATACACTGGTATTCCCTGTCTCTGCTGAACACAAACATTTACTGGGGACGCAGGAATCAAGCCAAGGCACCAGGAGCCAGAGCTATTACTTTCTCAAGTTAGAATGCAGAATTTACCCATCCTGGTGCAGGGTGTTCAGGGAAAAGACAGAAGAGAGCAGGATGATAGATGAATCTGGAGTGAGCAATCCTTTATTCCACAAATAGACCTTGCTAATACAGTAGCATATGAACGATCAGCTCTTCCCCAGAGGCAGCCCTGTTCCCCAGCAAACTAAGGTATGGAATCTGACATGACAAACATTGATTTCCCCAGAGGAATTTATTTTCCAATCACCAGTGAAGTATTATCTCAAATCAGCAATCAAACCTCAGCAGCACTTTGCATTTAAAGACATTTAAAACCATTATAGTGATTATAATATGTAAATAACCGGATACACGTAAGTGCAATATGTATTTACATACAATTCTTGAATGCATTAGATGTAAGTGTTGCCCTACTTAATTATATCTGAATCAACACTTTTAAATTAATTTCTCAGCTTATTTTAGTTTAATAAAGGCACAATCCAAAGCATTTCACAGGAAAAAAAAAAATTCCCATCAGACTAGAATCAACTGAAGATTTGTTCTCAGAAGTCCTACATATCACATTGATATTGTAGATGGAGTCTTCTCTGATGCCATTTAGTGCCACTTCAATTACAAAACTAGGTAAATTTTCCATAATTTATTTCACTGTTTGAAAGAATTTATAGCCTATTTGCCTATTTCATCAGTCAATGGTATGGATTTCCCAGACGTGGAACTAGTATATTTAACTAATAACAAAGTTCCCCAAACTTGCAGAGGAATGCAAAGAGAATTATAAATGGATATGCCTATTCCATTCAAGAATACATACTCAAGATTCACCCTATTCTTTCAACATGAATATATCAAAACAATAACGTGAAATAACATGGGAACTGGAAAATTTAATTCTTGACGGTAGGATACAGCGCTCTGACATTCCTCTGAAGTATAAAGGGCATCTACCACTAATCCCCTTCTAATTTATTCAATTTACTCATTGTCTATTTGCACAACTAATTTGAATGTGGGGAGAAGAGCGGCTTCTGCAATCAGAAGTAACCCTAAGATAATACTAGGTAATTTTTTGTGTCATCTGATTAACTCGCACTGTTACAGCCAGCACGTTTTACACTAGTTTTGTAGCAGAAAAATGTTCATATACAAGATGAGTAAACTAAGTGAACCTTCAGTAAACTGAGAATGGAAACCTGAATAACAAAACAGTGTGAATTGTTCATTATGGACGTCAGTTAAGAACTGGGCATTTGGGGTGTGTAAAGTCACGCACTGCAAGCTCGCAGAAAGTCATAACTCAGAGAAATTAGTTCAGATTGATTTAGAGAAAGACAAGCTAACATGGTTTAGATGAGTAGTGAAAGATACATCCGAATGGAAGAACGTAAAGCTGTTCCCAGCAATACGTGAGTCATGACTAAGAAATTGCTTAAATGACCAGGGAAATAAGAAAAATATAGACAAATGAATGGCCAGCAGAGTTCATGACACTAAGAAAGATTTCATTAAGAACAGAGAATTTGAAAGTGTTCTGTCTATCTCCCTGGTTTGTGGCACAAGTATTAACAGAAAAAAAACAACCAACCAAAAGTATTAGTCTTCAGGAAAAAGCCAGAAGATGCAGTTGCAACAATAATTAGGGACAGAAAATTAATCAGCAGTTGCTGAAATTAAACAGATCTGGTTATCTTGCCTCCCAGAATTCTGAGACAGCGAGGCAAGCAGCAACAGGAGTGTCAGGAAAAGATTACATTGCTCAGCTCTGAAAAACAACCAAGGAAAACCAAAATCCCTAAATAGGGCAAGTCAGGTAATTACATTCTTGTTAGCCTGAAATCAGCTAAATACTGAAATGGTTGATATAAAACTTTACTAATAAGCAATTAAAGTAAAAGTAATGCCACGCAAAACGGATTTATGGGAACTAAAGTTAGCTATCTGAAATCTAGCTGTTTTTTTCTTAAATGCATTTGAAAGCTTGACTGATAAAAAAGGCTACATCTGCAAAATGACATGTTTCCAAAACCAGCTTAGCAGCACAGAGTATTTTCATCAAGAAACTGGAATTATAAAAAGTCAAAATTAAATATACAATTATTCTTTTAAAAAATCATTAATAGACATTAATAAATAACCATAAACAGGAACCACCTAGTTTTAGATGAACACTGCAGAATCTGGCATTTAACACCATACTAGTATCTATTTAAAAGGAAATCTAAATCATTACAGATAAGGCTTGTGGGTAGCAGAGCAAAGAATGCTCTAATAATTTAGAAGGACACCGATGCTAAGCAAGACAATGGGTTGACAGGGAAAGCCAAGCTTCACAAAAAGAATGGTGACATATTTGCATATCAAGAAACACCACCAAGAATCAGCACTTCAAATGAGACCTGGAGTCATCACAATTAAACTCACAGACCTTGCAGCAAAGGTTTAGCATCACCAATGGATGTGCACACAGGGAAATCCCAAGCACACAGATGGATGTTGAACTACAGCTGGAATAAGGCCCCATTCAATAATTTATTTTTTTTTTTAATCAGGTAGACATATATTTAAAAATATTCATGCAAAACAAACAAGAAATGAATTAGAAAACATGCTTTGCAAAAGGCCACAGAATGCCACCTAACTCGCTTATTGAAGGGAAGCTTGAGGAGTGTCCTCAGCGCAAAGGTAGCTACAAGCCACCCAGATCTTCACAATCTAGAAACACAAAGATATAAAAGCTTCTGTAGATGGAAAATGGTCACTATTTAAAAAGATCAGATTAAAAATTAAGTACATGTTTTGTTTGCTGTGATTCTTTTAAGGATAATTTATTATTTGAATAATTCACCAAGAGCAGTGAATTTCTATCAAGAGTAATTTTTAACATACATGGATAAGATGTTCTGAAAGATCTAATTCAATCATGAATTAATTTGGGGAAGTTGTATGGATTTCTCCAGTGAATGTGGAAGCCAAACTAAGGTGACCACACTGGAGCCTCCCCCTGTAAACTAAGGATATAGTTCCATTAAGCAATCTTACCACTGCTGTGTAACATTCTGGCACTTTTGGTGTCATGACAATGATCATTAAGCAGGCAGGTGTAGTAGGACACCAAGTAAATGAGGTAATTTGTAATTAAAATTAAATGCAAGTTTAATTTCTGTTACACCTTTGATTCTGTTATGAATGCTAGTCCAGTACTTGCATAATAACCCACATTAATCAACATTATCTTTGCACCTTTTTAATAACTTGGTATGCAGCCTCTATTCTCAGTGCCAGAAAAGTCTGCCACTGCAAGCAGAAAAACAGTGATTTACATTTACTTACAAAATACAACTTAAAGAGTTTCAGATGACTACTGGAAGCCTGGTCGTCAGTAATCATACATATGTCTTTCCCTGCAATCAGGTATAAAACTAAACTTTAAAAGCTGATTGCAGTGTAAACAATACTTAAATCTAAGCACAATATTTTGGGTTGTAAGTAAGTAATCAAACATTTGGCTTTTTCTCTCTTCAGTCTCTTCTTCCAAAATTATTTAGTTTGAACCCAGCAAAGCTTATTCAAGTGAAACTAAACAAGGCAGATGGTTAAACGTCTGCATTGTCTGGAATTCCATCGACTTACCAGCTACCAAATTACCACTAGGTACAATTGCTCATCACCAGTACCAGAAAAATTAATTAATCCTTGGGGAGTTGTATAAACCAGCACATGGAGCGGTGGCTTTTCATCTCCAGTGGTCTTTTCCATGATTAGATTCCCAACGGAATTCATACAATATAGTTCTAAATTCTCATAGAGATTCTGCTGCCGCTGCCACCACCATGTGTCACAGTGTCTGTCTAGGCATTAGAAAATGATGTTTCTGGAGTTTGGAGATCGATTCAGAAATGCACTTACGCACTTTTTTTTTGCCTTAAAAAGGCTATTCCTATTCCAGACAACACTCAAAGATGTGTTGAAGCTTCCAATGAATTTTAATGCTGTCTAAAATATAAGCACCACTGTAAACAGAAAACCTGTGAAAATTTTAGGAAGACTGAGAACCAACAGAAAAGTGCAGCATTTTTTGGACCTTTAATGTAGATCAAAGCATGCTCACTTATATTCCATTACAGCAATATGTGTATGATGCTGAGGGGAAAAGAGAAACAGTAAAACTATGTTTCTGCCAAGTTCTGAAATGCTTATCCACATCCTACAGGGCTGGTGTGAGGCCTATCGAAAGTCAAATAAAGGAATGTCAAAAGAAAGTCACTCTGGAAAAAGCCTTCCTCCAAGGGTATGGTAGCACATACTAACCACATCCTGCCTCCGGGAAGGATGAAAGGTGGATGCAGTTCCTACAGACTTGAGTAAGCCAATGCATTCCAAAACAAGTCTAAAACGAAAATCAAGTTTCATATAAGAAAACCAGCCTATATACAGAACCCAGTTATGTTTCACCTGATAGGAACTACTGCAACACAAAAGGCTTATTTAAACAGAGGCTGTTACCTCCAGATAACACAGCTTTCTTGACAAACTATAAAATCCAGTTTAAAGGTTATTTACATGTCTGGAAATGTAGCTATCTTTGGGAAAAGACACAGCAGCTTTACCACCAATCCAGAAAACTTCCAGTATCTTCAGCTAGCAGTAACATGATCTTACAGGCTTTAACCCACTTAAAAGGGAACCAGAAGTACCATTACAAGATCTCTTGCAAGAAACCAGCACTTAGCAGACCACAGTTTTTCTCACTATCTACATGTCTCTATTGTCACCTACCTACTCACATCCAGTTTTTAAGCGGAAATGAAACATTCCTCTGGTCCAGAGAACCATCTCCAGCAGAACACTATGTGGATCCTACTTTCTTTATGTTCCTTTCATGAGGATGTGGAGGAAAAATGTAGTAATTGCTCAGCATTACAGCAAAACTAAAATCCTAGACAAATCAAGAGCACCAGGCAGCAGCTTTAGCATAAACACTGGAAGGAAAACCATTTTACCATCTAAATCCGTAAGCTTAAGAGATAGATTCATAAACAGAAGCCTAAGAGCAAGAGATAATTTGGCCAATGCCAAATATCACTTTAGTGAAAAGTGAGGCAGGTTTTCCAAGAGCCAGAAAAATGGTTTACCCACATTTAGGAGGTGAAATAGTGAAGACTGGTGACTTCTAACGCACTCAGAAACCCCACACTACTTCAGAATTTAAAACAGAACTTTATTAGCCTCCCACTCTAATGATTCCAGAGTTCTGAATAGGAAAGGACCTTATTTTAAATGTCTCACTTTGCCTGAAGAGAACCATTATAATGATTACACAGCTATATAAACACCTCTGCTCAGGGCACGTCTTCATTTGTTTAAAAACAGAATTCTTCTTAAAATGCGGCTTATTTTTACCACAGCAGACAGTACAAAAAGAACTGTCTTAGCAGGAGGCCCTGTACTCTTTAGGGATAGAAAAGCAAAGAAAAGAACAACCCAGAAACCTATCAGCCTTAGCCAGTAGTCTGACCTCTTGGAAACAGGTGTAGAGATCAAGAGCAAAGAGGTTAGCAGCCCTTCAGGTGAGGCTTAAATCTTGATCTTATCTATTACAAGGCAGTAAGACAAAAAGCAGTAAGGAAAGCTAGAGAGTGAGCTCAGTTTAATACATAATTCCATATTGCTAAAAATTAGTAAGATACAAAGTTCCCTAAGGAAGAGGATAAGTTTCTAATTATTCAAAATTTTTACATTCAAGTATATCAGACCTGAGCTCCAGATCCAGAACTGCATTTGAGGTTAATCCTCCAATGTATCCCATTCCCTGTTCATTATATTGTTTATGCACATATTTATCTTTCAGTTTGTGCTTATGTGCTATTCTAAATCACGTGCAAATTATTTTTCTATAATACAGAAAATAGTTACAAAAATATACATAATTCATACTGATTTTTCCATAATTCAAGATTTTGGGGGAGAAAATCAGGGAAATTATTATTCTGTATATTCATCCCAATATGGAGGGAAACACAGAACAACTACATCGGCATTCAAAATACATGGCTTTTTAAGTTTTATTTCTTTTTTTAATACAATTCTGTGGGCTGGGGAAAGATGTGCACTAAGATGCCCTTCTTGGCTTTCTTACATCTGATTTAATCACAGCAAATACTCTCCAGAGACTGGCAAAGCTGATACCTAAAGATTGAGCCCCAGTGGCTTTCACACGATTACCCGTTCAGTGACACTCAGACACAACCTCCATGGAAACCATCCCTTTGAATTGAAAGGATGAAGAAGGTTTGCTTCCACTCCACGGAGGAGTCTGACACAAGACTGTCAGGTTTGCTGCAGGACTTGTGACCCTGCGGGGGACCCACAGTGGAGCAGTAGTGTGAGGAGACCTCATCTGAGGAGGAAAGAGCAGCAGAGACAAGGTGGGTTGAACTGACCACAACCCCCATTCCCAGCCTCCTTGCACTGCTCATAGGGAAAAGGTAGAGAAGTTGGGACTAAAGTTAAGCCTGGGAAGAAGGGAGGGGCAGGGGGAAAGTGTTTTTAAGATTTGATTTTATTTCTCATTATCCTACTCTGATTTCATTGGTAATGAAGTAATCTCCCCAAGTCAAGTCTGTTTTGCCTGTGATGGTAATGGCTGAGTGATCTCTCCCTGTCCTTATCGAGCCTTTCATGCTATTTTCCCTCCCCTGTCCAGTTGAGGAGGAATGACAGAGAAGCTTTGGTGGGCACCTTGCACCAGCCAGGGTCAACCCACCACAGCGACGCTGAGTACTTTGGCAAGAATTTGTTATGAAAGCTGCAGATGTGCAATATGATGGAAAAAATCTTTGATAAATGGAAAAAGCAGAAAAAAAAATGGTGAGCAGACCACTTTTCTGTGTCAGACCTAGCAACTGCTTTCCATTCTAATTAGCTTTAAAATGCTTCTTGTAAACACTTCCATTTCTTCCTGCTAAGTTGTCAGCACTAATTTTTACAGAGATGCCTGTGCTGAACATCTTCTCTTACAGAATCACAGTGAAAGAAGTTCATTTTTCATCCATGAGAACTGCAGTTCCTTTTCCTGTTACAGTTACAGTAAGTAGCCAGACAGCCTGAGCTGGCTGAGGTGTACCCTCATCATTTCCATTTGTATTGTACAGGGCACCATTCTTGCTTGTTTCCCAAGCTAAATGGCCATACTCTGTGCCTGTATTAATTCTGCAGCTGCCTCAGGAAGGATCACATCTTAGAAATGCAGCAGAACTACTTTTGCCCTTAGTATACAACATAAACCTCAGAGGTTCAAAAAGATGGCACCTTATTTCCTAACCTCATGCAAAATCCAGCAATCTCAGTTATTTTTAATACATACATAAGGAACTACAAAACGAGACTAGGTAGCAAAACCAAGAGACTAAATTATCCTCTCAGTCCTTAAACAAGCAAATCAAATTAGAGCAGTGTCTGATTTACAAAAATAAATTTACATAGAATTTGACCCCATATTCATATTGAAGATAATCACTGCCCTAGAGCTAGACAGGAAAAGCTGCCAACTGTGCGTTGAGAGTTTTAAACAGGGGCTATTACCTACTGCTGATTTCTTTTTCAGCCTAGGAGAAGAAACCCGCTTACCAGATGCTGAAACCTTCAGCAGAAGAGAATCTATCGTTCTCTTCTCATTACTGCAGTGTACATGAAAAGAACTTTCCCCCGACATCAGTGCAGTTAGATGCCTACAGACTAGAAAGAGAAGAAACAGTCCCTATGTTTTATTAAACACTTTAAAATTTGATACAAAGAGGGCTCCAGTAACAAGAGCTGACAGCTTTGATTTCCACAGCCACATTTCCTTCCGTATCCCTGTATCATATCCATTGTAATCTAAAAACAATAAAACCTCATTCTACTTCATAAAGTTCATGAAACTTCTAAAGCCTACCTATTTGTAAATTCAAAGCAAACAAAATAAAGCAGTAACTTCAGTCCCCACAAAACACGCAACATGAAATGGAAGGGTCTGTACATAGGAAGAAGCTTCTACTTGTATTTTGTGATTAAACATTGTTACATTAAGTGCTCGAAGAGGTGTCTAGAATCACTACATCACACGCAGACACAAAAAGCAGCATGATCTCTGCCCCAGACCATCTCCAAACTGAATAGATAAAGCAGATAAACAGGGGGAATACACATAGACAAGTGTAAGGAAACACAAAACATAAGTTAACATGATAGGTTTTTTTTCCTTAGAAAGCTACAGACAGAGTATTCCCAACAGTCCCATGCAACATAAAAGAAGGTTTCTCATGTGTTAACAGTATCATCTTGCCTTAAGATCATTCACACCTGTTTTAGTCACATTTTCTGTCGCTATTTTTCTTTGTTTATTAAAGTAGGCAAAGAACACACAGCTTTAAAATCACAATACCTTGTCTCAGCCAATTGTTTGCAATGTAACAATATAGTATTGCAGCATATAAAGTTTGAGAGTTAGACTTCAAAGCAAAAATCTATTGAGAAGAATTATTTATAGCCTATTAATAAAGCTGCAAGAAAAGCAGTGCTAAGGCATTCTGGTTCACTGTTGGGGCAGTGGAACACAGATGGAGAAGGCATCACTTAAATCTTTAAGCTTATATTTTAACCTTTAAAATGTTTGTGCTTAAGACAAAATTACTGCTTCCCTGTAAGTATAAATACTGGCTGTGACAGCACCAGTTGTTGAGTCCAACTGCCAGGGCATGTGCATATGTGTGTGCTTCCAGGACTGGATATGTTCTGCTTTTGAGGATAGAAATTTCCTCTATTACTTAGTAACAGCTATGGGTAGTCAAATCCATTTTTGTTGGATTACTTCCAGGCTTACCAATATACCAACTGTGTGCACAAAATCAGACCTTTGCCTACTGGCTACAGCATCTTGGCATCACCAGGACACAACCCAGACTGGATTTTCCTGGGCTCTTCTGGAAGCAGTTTGGGAGAGAATTAGCAGCAATGAAAATTACCACAGAAAAGACCACAAAACCTTATGCAAGAACTGAAAAGGCCAAGGAAGATCCTACAAGCTACACTTTTTTTCCTCATTTTCTGCCCAAACTGACTTAGAGTTATGGTATTCTTTTAATTTATGCTTCTGTCTTTGATGTAGCTATTAAGTGTATGTGCCTCTGACCTTGGCTGGATGACAGAGGTAATCGTTTCCCAAGGATGAATTGCTCTTGAACAGTTCTTTATGATCAGGCAGGCCTGTGATTTCTTTTAAACACTACCCATGCTTTCACCTATTCTCCTGGTTTGTTTTTTTTCAATAAAGCAAGTGTATGTCATTACTAAAGAACATGAAAAAAATCTATTTTATTTCCAGCTTGCTGTATTCCAACATAGAGATTATCCTTCTTCTCACCTTTTTTTACTAACCAGAGAAATACACATGTAGATCTGTGGTTTCTTTTAGCAACTTATGTCTCAGTATTTGATATGTCTATACCCTTACTCTCGTATAATGATAATTCGTTCTTTCCTGTCCATCAACCAGTGTGCTATTTTTTAATATTGCTGTGAGAGATGAAGTTTCTGAAACCCAGACCTGTTACTTGCATTTTCCAACCTATTCTATCTATTGAGAAACGTTGGTTGGCATAATCTGCATTTTACAAATCTACATATCTGCAATATAAAAAATCCTGCATATTAGCACAAATTAATCCCACTACTCTATGCAGTGTGACCTCACAGATGACAAGTACCACTTCTACCAAGGGACAGAAAAACACTAGTTCTTTCATGCACTTAACTGGCTCATCACCTATTTAAAAGCAGAATTCCTCACATTGACAGCACTCCTCTCTATAGGACACACTCCCCCTTCCCTCCCTTTCCCAGTCTGTTCATCCTGTATCCATACATTTCTGCTCTCAAGCCAGGAGACTACCCACCACATCTCTGTTCCACCAACAAGACCAAACTCCTGCAATTCTGAGCAAACTTCCAGTTCTAGTTTGCTTCCTTTGCTGCATGTTTTCATGTATCAGTAATTAGAAAGCAGCAAGTCAAATCATAATGCTTTAGTCATTGACAGCTGCTTTAAAGCATGTAGCTGATCAGACATACAAATCAGACTGAGCTGAGCAAGTTACTACTTTTAAAACTGGAAGATTCTTATTCAAGAACTTTGCGGGGTCACGGTCAATTGATGTCTATTGTAGAACATTCCCTGAAATTATCTGTTTTATAAGACAACATCTGAGACACAAATAGCTTTATGCTGCCTAATGCAAGCAGCAATCATCAAGAACACGAAGAGTCAATTTATTTTAAAATTGCCATTACTTAAACAGTAAACACAGCTCTTTCTTGTATATAACAACTTGCAAGTGCAACTGCTTATATTGGATAGTAACTTTAACAAGCTATTCAATATAATTTGCCTGTCTTTTAATGAAATTTAACTGCTGGAAATAAGGAGGTACAAGCTGACTCAAAATTGCCACAAAGCACAAGCTCATGCTCTTCTGATTGCGGACTGAAGTTCAGAATCAGCTGCTCAGAGACATGTGGTTTCTATTGAGGCAGCTAAGTGAGGTTCCAAGGAAAGGAAGGGAATTTTGTTATTCTAAACTCCTGAGGCTATCTTAATTGTAAGCTTGCTGTCTGGGAAAAAGAAAGAATAAATACTACTATCACCTCATCTTTAGAAACAGGTGAAAGGGAGACAAAGAAGATACACACAGTTTGTTCAAAGCTGTATCAACATCAAGTCCCAAATCAAAGACCAGCAGGAAGTCCTTGCCATACTTACAAATTATTCTGATAACATTTAAAACAAGTAAAATCATTCAAGTTGAGGATCCTCTATTAAAAGACTACAGTATTTTGTAACTTGGGCTACAAATTTTGCCCCAAATACAGTGGACTTCATCATCCCTCATTTTTCTGAGATCATGATTTAAGAATACAATCATCACTTGAAGTACATTATGAACTACATTTTGTAAAAGTACTATTTAACAGAGAGAACAGATGCTCAGCACTTCAGAAAGTGCTTTTTAAAATGGATCAAATGCTTTTGCCTCTAGCATGGTTTAGGGTTACTGATTCTGCACAGCCCCCTAACAGAATTGGATCACCCCATGCATCATCCAATTTCTTCTCTGCAGAAATGTAATAGTCCTTCAGCACCACAGAAATCTTGGCCACTGCATGCACAGAGAAATGCAAAATACACATTAATGCAAAGGTAAATTATCAGCTTGGCATAAGGAACAAGAGTACAAACATCACCAATATCAGCAAATGGCAACGACAGAACAAGAATATTAACCTGCCTGTATTTCACAGATTTTGCATTCTTTTCAGATCAAAAATCTGCAATAGAATTTTCTATTGGCATTTTCAGAGCACTTTATGGATGCTGGATTTCAACCTGTAGGGTAAAACACTTAGTAAAATTAAGAGCAAGTTAAAAGATTAAAAAGAATTCTAGAACATTTACTTTCAGTGGTTACCTTCATCCACATTATGACAAATCCATTCTCTGGAACTGAAATTACATCTCAGATTTACCGAGCAGCCCAAGTAGAAATATCAGACTAGTTTGATATTGGAACACTTCAGTTAATAAATGTTTAATATTAATAATTTCTGGTGTGTCCATTTGAAATTCTATTTCAAAGACTCATTTCTTAAGGCTGGCCTAATGCAGGACAGCTTTGATGAAGCTCAAAAAGCTCTTACTTTCCAAGTGGTCATCTCTAGTTCCAGGCCAAATCCTCAAAAAATCAATTAGGCAAAATTGCCTTTGATGTCTGCTGAAGGAAAAGCAAGTTTTGTTTGACTAATTAGCACAGGGCCAACAACAGGAACCCTGAAAGGAGTCAGTCCTCAAAAGCAGCAGTTCCTAAGCTCTCCAGAGGACACAACTGCCAGACTTTGAGGCTTTCAACACTAAGCTTCATATTCCCTAAGAAATCAAGTGCAGAACAACCTTACAATGTTAATGAAACATTAAGATGGAATAGCAAGTAGTCAGATGGAGCTAGTCTGTCAATTGTGGTCCCACATTTCTAAGACAGTACTTCAAAAGTCCTCTTTCTTAAACACAGACACCAGTGTCTCTTCTACAAAGTGAAAAGTCAATATTGTACAAGCACCCCAGGCCTAACCAGTTAACACTTATGTTGTTGCAACCTTGGGCTAAAAGTATACAAACCTCCCATGTCACCCCAAAGCCTATTCACAAAGTGGGACTGTGTAGATATTTTATCATTCATTCATGGAAGCCACCAGAAAATGCAGATGAAAGTTTTGCCCTCCACTACAATGTGCCTGGAAATTAGCAAAATGATGCAATATAAGAAGACATGCACTTCTGGAAACGGAAGGAGAAAAAAAAAAAAAAAAAAAAAGGTGAGATGCTAAGAGAAGGATATGAAGATACACGTAGTAACATAAAAAAACCCCTGGATTAAACTCAGACTGAATACAGACTGTTTTCTTGGTTAATGTGTGTACTCTGTGTGTCTACAGCCACAGCAGATGAAAAGAAATTGTAGTGTCTGTTTCCAAAGAAGCAGACCCGAAGCCTAATAAGCGTAACCATGAGACTGAATTGGATAAACTTTGTGTTGACCAGAGCCAGTACCCTTTCTGTGATTCCCCTTAATGTCCAACTTTTCAAATCTTAGCTAAACTATTAGCAGGTTCATGTGGTTTTACAGAAAGTGCACGTATTTCAACAGCAACCATCTTCATTCTACTTATTAGAGTAGAAAAAGCAGAGTAGAAAAACAAAGCAATTTCAGTCAAGTTAACAAAATTCTGAGTCAAGTGAAGTACAACTTCAGCACAATTACATGTTAGATTTGGTAAGAATCAAGAGCAAAGCAGGCACAGAGTTTCCAGCATGTTGTTCACCTTCCTCTCAAATATATACTTTTCAAGTGAAGAAACTGAAATCCCCAGGCTACTGCAATTCTTCTCCATGATGACAAAGAAGGAGAAAAATTATTAGTAAATGATCAAGGGGCAAGAATACAGCCAAAGAATTTAAAATACCTGGTGTCATCACTGGCCGACTTCACTGAGAGGGAGCTGACATCAACAGCAAACTGATGACTGTCACTAGGGAAAGGACTATTAAGACTATGGGTCCTTACCTATGCTTTTGAGTATTACCCCTGCTGAAAGATGTAAGGTATTATGGACATGGACAGTAAACATATGACTCTAAGAAAAACATTAATGGAGTTTAAGGCATAACATTCAACTAATTGTTTATCTTTGAAATATCCAACCAAAAGCACAGCTTGGTATACAAAACAAAACAAAGGAAAAACCTTAGATCAGAGAAGAAGTGATGGCATTTTAGAATAGTTAAAGCACAAGGAAAAGTAACAAAGGTGAACTGGATTTGACTCTTTAGTTTAAGTTGATGCACACTAATTTGTTATCTACAGTTTTCTTCTCTTACTTCCACTAACAGTTTATGTCGGTGTTTCTATACTTGTCTTTCTAGGTATCAAATGAGAACTGCAGAGAGCAATACCTCATCAGATCTGCAAAGCAATCATGGTTTATACTAGAATTCCTAAATCCCTAGAAGCTGCCACGACACAGGTATCAAATGATACCACTTTAATGCCAGGATAGGTGGAGACCGAAAGTTTAACAGGCTGTGACTGTTCAATCCAGAGACAATAGGAGTGAGAGAAATGCAGGTAGCTCAGATATACCCCATTTAACTTCGGGCATCTAGTATTCAGTTATCAAAGAAGAGAGAGATGTGCAAGCAGCTAGATAATTTAGGTGCTCAGCTTTCTCTGAGCAAACTGTTACTTGGGTTAGAAGCTTATTGTCAAGACAATGTAGTTTTAAAATAGGAAGATACTGAACCACTTAAAGGTAAAAGATGAAAAGGAAGCTTGCCTGTTGCTCTCTTGGCCTTACTGGAGTTTACCAAAGGTGGTGATCAACAGGGAATGCCAGCAAGTTTAATAAAAGCTAGACAACAATGGGAAATTTGAGGTTACAGTAAAAGCAATGTCTGCTCAAAGGCAGACACAAACACATTTAAAGAGATGACTTACCACTAACATTCAAGAGACAGCAACACATCTGAACTTCAGCCTTAAGGGGGTTTTATTCCTATAGTTAGCAATAATTTTTTCCTTATCCACAAAGGAGACCTCATCAGTGGTACTTTCCCTTAACAAGATAACGTCTGGCAGTAACAATTACGTCGATTATCTGATTGCAGCTACCTTTGTAGAACAAAGCCCTGGCCATGAATGAGTAATCTCACCTCTCTATCCTGGTTTATTATGTACTAAGACAATGATCGAACTGGGGGAGGGAGCTTTCTGCTGCAAGTCTTGCAGGTATATTTAACTACCATCTAGTTTCTTTTCCTGATAAACACAGAGTGACCGGATAATTTAGCCTCATCTTATATTTGCCAACTAATACTGTTTTCAGGGCCCACTTCCATTTTGCTCCTCCTACAAAAGCAGGCATAAAAACCAGCCTACATGAGTCAACAGCTGAATAACTGCACTGTCATAAACACTGTGCCTTTATGACAGCAAAATTCTTCTTAGAAGACACACAAGAGAAATGAGCTTTGGTAAATCACCATTTTCAGACCTAATCTGTTTTATAGCTAGAAGGAAAATGAAACAACACTTCCAGTGCATGAGAAACAGCAATGTCCCATTGTGCCTCTTCAACCTTCTCTCTACTTACCCATTAAAAAAGCAAAACCCCAAAACTACTCAGAAACCCACACCACCTTCACCACCAGCTTAGTGCTGGATCCTGAAGAAGGGAGACATCTGGGCCACCATCCAGACAGCTTGACACTGGCCTCCTGGCATGTCCCACTCTGAGGAATTCTCCACAAAAGAATTCTAATCAATGTCAACAAATAAACACAGCAGCAACGTAGGGTAATATGCAAATGATGTTTGTAATTAACCACTTGTTCTGAAAATACTATCATTCCATTTTGTAGATTCATTAATAGCAAATTACATAGATTGTTTTTATTGCTGTACCATAGTTTGGGCTGTGTGCATTATGCAGCTAAATAGCATTGATAAAACTACTACACTGTTATGCAGAATGTAATTAGTATTCCACTTTGCATATGCAGTTGCTGCTGTACTATAATAAAGAATTAACTGATAAACAAGATTCAGGATACAACCATTCGCCCTCTTTCCAATCATTATATTTTGTAATGAAATGGCATTGCTCAATTTATCTTCTAAATATCTTAACACAGAATAATGAACTTGAGATGTCCTGGAAAGCAGGGTAGGGAATGCTGTGTTGATAACAGCATTGTGTTCCCATGACAAGAATGAACTGGTAAAGCCTAGGACATAATAAAACCTAGTTCATTGTGTGGTGAGGATAACATTGTGCTTATGCTATATAATGTTTGTTCATTTGCCTTTGTGTGTATGTGCCTTTTATTTCCAATGCAACATAGTTGAGTATTTGGGTTTTACTTAGTTGTCCCACAAAGTCAAAGTGGAGAAAAACAAGACCTAACTGTGCTATAAAACAACTCATTCCAGAGTTCCTACTTTCTATTCTTTAAATTGATTCTAATAAAGTTTGCCAGCAGGCACTGAACACAAGTTCAATGCCAAGAAACCCTCTAGCTTGCATAAACTTGGTATTCACCACAATTTCATTTTCACAACAAAAAAGAACAGTACAAACCAGGAGGGACAGCTCTGGAGTAGTCCATGGCCCCATATATCTTGTATTTCAGAATGCCTTGTTTGAAAAACAAGTTACAACACTGAGACTGGCAGCATGAAGTATAAAACAGAAAAGGTTACTCAAAGGATATCATATACAAAATAACACGAGTTCTGCCATCTTCAAAAATAATATATATGGTTTTGAGGCTTTTTTATATCACTACATTAAATACACTTGGACTACATTTCTACCACTTCAGGAATCACTGAAGTGTTATGCCAAACTTCCTTCCTGCTGCAAAGACGTCATTCTACAGTGGTTATGTCTTGTCTTCTGTTTTCTGTTAATGTTTGGGATAATATTTTACAGAAGTATGCTATTTCTTGAGGTGTATTCACTTTACCAAGTGACACTTTAAGTGGTTTTACATTTTATGCGTCTATTTCACTCTCCTCTACAAGTGTATTATCTAAACAATGTGTACAGGGGAAAAGACCAGTCACTGCAGAAAGCACTTGAATGGCTCAAAGACCTCAAATGCCCACAGAATTTTGCTACTTTACCTCAAATCAGCCCTCACCTCTCACAGCCTGATCTATAGCAGGATCTAGAAAAGCACTGAACAAACATGTCAGTATTTTCCCCACGGTATCTAACCTTATTTATTCGGATGTTGCTATTAAAGTAGAACTAACAGTTGTTGTGGGTAAGCGCCATCCACCCATTCACTTCACAGGAAAAGCATTTCTCTAAACTATAAACGTATTATTGAAATGAAAGGACACTCCCATTTCCAGAATATACTGCTTGGTACTGAAAACCAAAGCTTCTATCACTGCTTAAGGTGGAAACAGAATGGCAGAGACAAAAGCAAGCCAGAGAGTAATCACCATCAGGTACCTTCAGCCACATTTCAAATGGCTTTATTTTCTCCTTAAACTAAACCCCTGCATGATCAATTAATCTCAGATTTTCCAACTTGAGTAACTCTACATAAAGATTAGCTTCTCGAAAATCTTTAACCTAGCACTAAAAATTAAAGAGCATTACAGCAAAAATGGAGCAGTCACTAATTCACTGCGATATGGTGAGAGATCACCCTCTGCTCTCATGGTAGCAGCACTTTCTAAAGAGAGCTCTCATTAAGCCTCCCAAAGGATGTTTTTTCCCCGCCCAGGTTTTGCATGCGGGATACAGATTTGTGAATGTTCCCTCTTAAAAGATGTAAGTTTTCAGAACTGAAGTTTACCAGTAACAAGTTTACAACAGCAATGTCACCACACTAAGTTTTTCTCATCTTGAAAAAACCTTACAATATTAAGCTGGCATCATTATCCCTTTTTACTGAACAAGGCACAAAAGGATAAGTAACATGGCAAAAGTCTCAATAGCAACAAAGCTGGAGACAGAATTTAGATATCACACCCTGTTCCTTATCCTACTTGCAAGGCTACACAGCTTCACATTTATCCCGTTATTTACATGAAATTACAAAGCATTAGGTCATCTTTGTGCCAAAGGAAAGTTAAAATGTATTTAAAACACCATGACAGCAGCCTGCAAAACCTCTACTGCACAGGTTCTAGTGGGAATGTCTCAAGCTGGCCTGTAAAATTAATTCCTTGTTCTTTTCAGATGAATTTACCTGGAACCAGAAGAAGCATTAATACATTAAAAAAGACGAATTGCAATGTCCTATTTTATTCTTCCCCTGCCATCAAAATCTGTGCTGGATATAAACCTCAAATACTGACTAGCTCCCAGTACAGGAGTTTATAACATCTACATTTTAACAGCTTCCAAAAGATTTTGGAAGGGAAACAGCTGTATCTTCCAAGCAAAGCGGAAGAGCTGTTGTTTTTCCACACACTTTCATTTTACATCAAGACAAGTTAAGCTCTGGAGTAATTTCACTCATTAATATGGGTTTTGCTGAATATGTTTCACCTCAGCTCTACTACTACCTCACTAGTACTTGGTGCCTTCTTAATTAAAAAGCTAGCCCAAAAATGAGAAGCCTCCTCAGAAATGGTAGTCTCCATAGCTACATTTTTGCATGCCTATAGCCAGTTTAGTACACAGGAAAGGAAACCATAAAAGACAATCTTTTTCTTTACGCAAGAGCAATGAACAATGAGCAATAAAAAGTATCAATTATTTACAACGCTTCCCAGCAGTTCAGAGTTTCAAGAATAGGGAAAAACCAGAAAAAGATAAGTAGCTTTTTGTAAAGAGTAAAAATTATTTGGTGAATGTAAATATGTCTGAACAGAGAATTTGGATAAATATATTACTATTAATTTGCAACTAGAAATACATGCCTAGCTTAGGATTTGTTTTTTTTCTCTCAGTTCTTAATGATATAGATTCTCTGCCAAAGTATAATTTCCAGAAATGAAAACAAAGATCAGAGAAGCCACTGAATACTTTTTAGTAAGAAAAAGGTCAGGAACAGTAATGAACATGAAAAGTAGAATGTCAAATATGTTTCCAAATGTTTATTATTACTCATGAGCTAGTAAATATCTTCTACCAATGAAGTAAACCTTGCACAGGAATGCAGGTTACACATTCTATGCTTAACAAGTTTTTATCTTGATGTAGACCCAGAGGGAATAATTAAATTGAACATTTCTTCCTGCCATTGCCTCTCATTCATCCGCATCATAAAAGCATTCATTTAGATTTAGGTTTGATGGCCACACTTTAACTCCACTGCATTATTTATCATCTGAAAGGGTAGGAAACACCCTAGAAGTAAGCAGAGAGTGCAGACCAATAACACCAAGTTCACAGGAGACTAATCACCAGAAAAGTTGTATTTGAACACTGAGAAAACACAGCACCAAAGAACTGGTGAGAGTGAAGGTGTGTTAGAATTTGAAAAGATAAATTTTAAATTATTAGGAATTGATTCAATTATTTAAAGGATCACAAGTAGATGTGCTAGGCAAAGATCAAAGATGACTGCTGCAGGTGCTCGGAGGACAAGAAGGATGGTTTACAGATAAAGATCAGGTACCATCCCTAAAAAGCATCTCAAATTACTGCTGTCAGACAACGTCCTAGATGTGCCACTGCTCTCATGAAGGAGCATATTTCACATCATCTAAACCAACTGAACTGAAACAGAAGTGTTGAATATGAAAACAAAGTAAGGACTAACAAAAGCAAGAACATGGAGAGGGAAAACACTGCACCAGAAAGTAAACAGAATTCTTTGTGAATACGGTGATACAGAATCACTCTTCTAAATCTCAAGACAGCAGCAGATGGCAGGGAACATGGACAGACCGAGCGGCTTCCAGCTCAAAATACTGAAATCACAGTGTTCATAGAAGACACTTTAGAATTAGGGTTAATATAAAAACAGTTAAAGAAACAAGTCAAAGAACAAAACCAATGGTTGCCCTGTGCTGTATTCAAGCAGGTGCCATACCCAAGGTATCAGCGTTAAACAGTCTGCAAGAGCTGCAAAGGAAAGGCACACTGGCTTTCTAAGTCAATAGGTAACCACCTTATCCCTCCAAGCATCTGATGATCTTTTCCATTTTACCCCTTCTTAACAGAAGAGACTCAAGAAAACAGACTTCTGTTTTCTCCCTTCCCTGAAGCCCTTACATTATTACATTAGGGTGGTTTGGAATATTGATATAACGATGCATTTTTCTAAATAATAAAAAATGAAGAAAGGACTAGCTTTCCTTCATAGTATTTTCTTAATGAATTCAAGAAGCAAAAAAGGATATTAAGAGTTTATGAACTGTTTAAACATAAAGCCAAAGAATTATAGATTAAGTTCCAAACCATTAATCCATTATATACTGCGAATTGGACAACCCCAGTGAGATATTTCCAGAAATGAATTGAGCAAAGCCATCAGCAAACAGTTAACACTCTGAACCTCGGAAACACTTTGATTCAATTCAAGCTGCAAACCTCTATGTTTAGAAGCTAATTTACATTGGAATCTGGAATTTAATCATCTCTTCTCATGCATTTGAAAAAGGATGACTTTACTTCACATAGTCTAAATTAACTTTGAAATTTTGCTACGCGTAGTAATATAATATCTGGCCAGAGATGCTGATCTTACCTTGAAAAAATTAATTACTTGATTCTTTCTCTTAAGATTTTCCTGATGCTGATAAAACTTTCCTAAGCAGCACTATGAAATGCTGCAGACTTTGCTCAAGTAGGGTAGGACGTATATAAAACCACATAAAGATCACCAGCGATGGGGAAAGAAACACTCTTTAGACAGGAAGAAAGATCAAATGGAAGGGAAATTGTTTTTTGTTGGATCCAAAGTTCACTGATTTCAACACAAATCAACCAAAAGCCATTGAAATAAGAAGTCATATTGGCAAAGTGAGTGTAATTAGGAATTTTACTTTTTTGGCTTGCTTTGTTGTCACTTTTAAGTCACTACAACTTCTATGTGTGCTACTATTTACAGCACAATTACTGCAAAAACACTACCCAAGTGATGAGCTATGCATTTCCAGAAGTGCTCTGAAGAATCCTCTGGAAGGAGGAATTCTGAGAAGTCTGGATCTTCAAGCAGCAAATAAAGGGGAAAGTTTATGATTTTCTCTTCCTCAAGGAACAAATTCTGCAATCGCTAACAAGGAAGAAAAAAGCATAATCAATATCAAGAGTCTTGCTATGCTTCAGCCTGTATGAAGGCAGATGTGTTTTCTGATAAGAGTCCTCTAGCTCAGGAAGAAAAATGTCAAGTATTAGCACGATCTAGTGGGTTTATTCTTGTTCAGCATCTGAAGAGAACAGGAAGTTCTTTGATCCTTCTAAGACAAAGTCCTGACATTCATGGAACCACAATGCAGTCAGGCCCTCTCTTAATAAAGTAAACCACTGTGACATTAGAACAAGCTATAATTAGCATTTCAACTGGTTTATCATCATCACCATCACCATGCCGGGCTCTACCAGTCCACAGGAGTTTATACCAATGATCTTTCCACAAAACAGGAGCTGAGAGCAGCCATTTGTAAGGAGACTACAAAATTCTCCAAGAGGAAACCTCTTTAGATGGATATTTTCAGAGAGAAATTGCTGTAACAGGATAGGAATGATTAATTCTTTGTGACTCTAAAATAAGAAATTTTCCATACAGTAGAACTACACAAAAAGGGAAAGTGGCTCCCTATATTTTTTGGCAAACTGCAATAACCAAGTTGTGGTATCTCCATGAAGTGTACTGGCCCACAGACAAAGCTTTGCTATTTCTACAGGATATTGGCTTCTTCCATTAAACAAATGCAACACACCCCCAATTTATTTAGTATGAACAGCATGTTCATACTAATATTATCACCTTCTCACTTATTCCCCCTAAATTAGCAATTAAAATGTTGAGGTCTGATACTGGATTCTTAAACACACATTCCACAAATCACAGCTATACATTCATATTATCTCTCCTTTTAACTTCTACCAATTTTAACCAAAATAACACTTGCACTTCTACAAAAAGTGTACGGTTTTATGGATACTTCTATACTATTTCTTACTCTTCACAATAGTAAGTACATTAGATATAACATGCTTTTACATACAATAGAATACAAACTGGTAGCTAAGTGTATCGGGTCCTTTGTGATGTATTTGGGTACCCAATAAGCAAAACAATAATATCTTCTGTAAAGAAAAATGTGAATATTGTAATCTCTACAAAACAAATCAATGATTGGCCACTACACACAGATGCTAATCCACTCCACAGCAAAGCACTGCAGAGTATTCCCTGCAACTTTTTTTCTTTACATTGCCAAAATAAAATGTCATAGCTTACCTATAAAATCACTTCTGCCTCATGTTTAGTAAACTTCAGCCAGCACTCAATTGTTAATATAGCTTGAAGAGAGCGTACTGGCATTTTTCACAAGCAATTAAGGTCAATTAATGCTCAATACATTACTTTGCAATTGACAGTTTACATTATAATCAGATATTCAACTCAAACACTTATTAAATTTCCTGCTTACTAAGCTGGGCTGGACACTTCCAACATACTTCCCCCTTCCCTTGTTCGATTTTTATTTTTAAAGTTACATGAAAAATTCAATATAAACATGTATTCTTTGAGACACATTTATCCAGTGTATATAAGCTTTCCTTTAAGGCAGTTTCTCTTTGCTTGGCCCTGAATATAAGCAAACTGCAGAGTACCAACTTCTCTACTTGCAGAAAAGTCAATGGCCCTGAGCACAGCCTCAGTACACTGCCACCCTGAGTTCCAACACAGAGACAAATAGAAAGGTTTGGTCCATGACAGGAGTAATGCTCCAAGGTGAAGGCTGCTTAGCCTAGAGAAGAGAAGGCTCCAGGGAGACCTTAGAGCAGATGCCAGTGCCTAAATGGGCTGACAAGAAACCTGGAGAGGGGCTTGTTACAATGACATGTAGCAACAGGACAAAGGGGAATGGCTTTAACCTGACAGAGAGGAGACTGAAATTAGATATAAGAAAAAAGCTCTTCCCTGTGAGGGTGCTGAGGCGCTGGCACAGGGTGCCCAGAGAAGCTGTGGCTGCCCCATCCCTGGCAGCGTTCAAGGTCAGGTTGGACACAGGGGCTTGGAGCAACCTGCTCTAGTGGAAGGTGTCCCTGCAGAGGGTTGGAACTAGGTGAGCTGTAAGATCTCTTCCAACACAAACCATCCTATGACCAAATGCTGTGCTGAAATTTAGCTCCACACTCAAAATACCACAGTGCATCAGCATTACTCAGCTACCACAGAAATCGTGATCCATTTGCTTATGAGCCACAGCCACCAGCAGTTAATTACAGCAGACAAATACCTGAACAGTAAGTCAGGTTAACCTTTACCAGCAACATGTTGGATGAATCCACAGCACCCAGGTCCAGCCAACAATGAATACATTTTAGATCACCCTGCACCTTAACAAGTGCAAAGGTGTGGGGTTTAACATTTATGTGTTAGTATTTAGTAATATTTAATTTACTAATATTTTATATTACTCAACCATCAGAATCTATAACCATTCATGCCATTGACAAACTGACCTCAGTGGCTTTGTTGTTATTATTAATAATAAAGTAATTATAGTAAATTATAAGTTTTCATACATGCAGCTCCTTTTCGTTATTAACTAAGTAATGTCTAGTTTCATTTGAGAACAAATACATCTCTGCCTCCAGAAAAAACCCTGAGAACGAATTTAAACAAGCAGATACATGTTTATCTGCTTTACGATTTGAAAGGGGGGCGGGGAGGGGAGGGGGAAGCTTTTAAGTTAATTTTCCAGGAAAAAAACAATTTGCAATGAGAACACTCAAAAAGTTTGAAGGAAAAATAAGTGTAAAAATAGAAGGAATATAAATTGTGGGAAACATTTCTGACAACACGAGCTCTCAAAACAAATGTGATGGATATCAAATGCAGAAAATTCCAATATATGTGAACTATTTTGACTTAGTATTTTTTTTAATTTGCATTTAGCAAGTCACATAAAGTGAAAAGCTAATCTGAGTTATTTCCAAAATGGATTCCTGCCCCACCATCTCCGCATGCAGAAATTGAGCTTTATAGGTATAACAACAAAAATGACTAATGACCCTTGACATTAGAATTTAAAATGTCCTTTATGCAAATATATTGGTTCCTTGATTCTTTTGTAATACAATAGCAAGCAGGTATTAGAATTGGAAAGGAGAAAAAAAGAGAGCAAAAGAAGATGCATGGAAATTACACAATGAAGTAGCTCCATTGTGATACTGAGAGGAGCATGAAATGAATACAAGGGAACACTGATAGAGGAGTCTAGAAAGCCTTTCCCCCTCAAACTATCCATTCACATAGATTGCCCTCGTTGCAAAAAAAGACTAAAAGAAGTCAAATTACATGATTTAATCTGCTCAGCAACAGCTTAAATAGCAGGAAACAATTAATTTTAGTAAGAAAATGAGTGGGGGATTTTCTTAAAGGGAGAGTATCAAATGCAATTGACCCACGACTTGCATCCAATCCCATCAGCTCTTTGAAAAAAATAAGCAACAGAATTCCCATGTTTTGAAAAGCTAGAAATTCTCATTTAATGTAGCAAGTCCATTGCTTTTCAGTACTTTTAGCACAAACTAGGCTGCACTCCATCGCTATGTGAACCATCCGAAAAGGGAAGTTATAAAGGATGGCTGCACAAGCCCAGAGTTTGCCTTTAAAATGGGAATCCTTCTCTACCGCCAGAATTCCTCTTCCATGGCCTGTGTCCTTCCAGACACACTACCTCTGCTCAGCTCTCGCACCCAGCATGCTCTTCTGAAAGCACACTCAAATCCAGCATAATTCACACTTTGTGATACATGTGGTCCCTGATGTACAAAAAGAAGATGCAGACAGGCTGGGCAGAGACCAAAGAAGAGCCACAAGGACTGGGAAGCCTGCCACATGAAGAAAGGCTGAGAGCTGTGTTTGTTCGCAACAACAATCAGAACAGAAATCCACTCTCAAACCTTGGGGGACAGATTTCTGCTCATCCCAAAAGAAAAAAGAGGCTGGAACATAGGCATTTGCCTTGATCCTAAGCAGCTTTGTTGCATTTTGTGATAGCAACAGCTACCTTACCTATAATCGAAATCTAAGTCCAAACTGCTGCTCAGCCAGACCCCATAACCACATCTTTAAGATTTGGAACATCCTCCAAACCTCCTAATTACATGTAATGCAGAATCATGTGTCCCAGTAACATTAAACATTGTTTTGGTATGAGACAGAAAACAATATTAAGTTCTTTGTATTAGACCATTCTGAAAGGTTTTATTCTGCAGCAAAGCCATCAAATCCCGCCAAAATGATTAAAAGATGCTACAGCATAAATTAAAGATGAAAATAATTAACTAGAGATATAAATAATTCCATTTTGCTTCATTTCCACAAAACAAAAAAATACCAAACAACTGAATTTAATCAGAGCAGGATACATCTGATGGTTAAAGCTCTACACATACTTAAAATTAGCCCCAAACTACCTACTATAACTAAACTGTAAAATAGGCTACAGATGGGAAGAACAAGTCACCCTTAAACTTTAGTTTAACTACATATTACACAAGACAAATTGGACAAGCAAAACAATTTGCTTTGCAGCATTCACAAAGCAAATGCTATTTGCAGAAGGCTAAAAATGTTCTCCCAATATTGCATGGTATTTGGATTATCTATTATATCAAGAGGCAAAAAAATTAAACATCTTGAAAATCAGATCCACTTGTCATGAAAAGAAAGTTTGAGGAACAATAAAAGAGGCTACAAATTGAATTACATCAAACAGCAAAGCAATTGCTCTAGTACCAAAATTTAAATGGGAAAAGAAATACAAGAGATAAAGGTTCTGAGACTTTCTTTATAAATTAGAAAGATAACCTTTCATGGGTTCTTGGCCTAATATTTGTGTACAGCACAGTCCAAAAGCATCAGAACATCAGTCATCATTTAACGCAGGGTCTGTAATGGGATGTTAAAATGAATGGAGTTATTCCTTTTGAACAGAAGGATAAATGTCTTGATGAAATTAAGAACTGGATAAAACAAAGCCAGTAATGAAGACTCTGGAAGCTGTAAAGCTGTAGGAAAGGATATTTTCAACCTAAATACTCTCAAGGAAACAAAAGGGGAGGCAGAGTTCAGTGCCGGAAGCCCTCCAAATTCTAGAACCCATAGCTTCTTTTCTTTGAAAATTCCAGTCAAAAAATTAAAGCTACTCTCTATGAAAGCCAGAGTACCCTGAAAACCTCCTTAGAAGGGACAGAAGAAAAGCTTAGAGACAAATCTCACTTTTGCACAGGTTTGCCAACTTATACATCCAGACGGCCACTTCAGAGTATCCTTTGAACAAGATAAGACTACTCCAAATACACTTGCCCAGCTTCTCATTCCCACATAGATGCGCTCCTTCCTGTCACAGTTCAGACTTGGTTATCCAGTGGCTCACGTGCCTGAATTTAGCCAAACCTTATCATTGATACGCTTATTTACTATCCTGCTGTTGCTCCTCTGAGACAGAGCCAAAGTCAGACAGGATGCCTTCGAGAGTCTTGAGCCCTTCATTTCAAAAGCTTACAGGGAGCACAGAGAACTACTTCATTTACCAGCTGACCTGAGAGCAGTGAACCCATTGCTGAACAGCCAACACATATGCCAAGGCACCATAGCGCTGAACACCAAAGTAATGCAACAGGATGTGATCACCTCTTTCCTATAAGAAGAAAAATACATTTCCTGCTTTATCACTACTGTAATAAGGCACAACTCCAGCCATGGAAATTGCAATAGGGATAATGGTCATCTATCTGTCTGTATAGATTCTCCTTGTAATATGTGCATCTCTCAGAAAACACCAGCACACTAACACAGCACATTAAACCTGGTGAACTGGAATGTCTTTTATAAAGGCAAGTCCAGTTATTCATTTGGTGGACACTAAGTCATGCCATCCTGCAAGCACACAGCACAATCACAGAAGGAACCTGTCTCCATGACACTCAGAAGTTAATGCAGCCATTCCTCAACTCATGACATCAAGGGTATAATCACAATAGTCTAAGAAAAACTGAAAGGTGTTCAGTACGTATTCTCACATGCGCCTTTATGTACCCTTTTATTCTTTTGTGTTTACATCCAGTTGAGGAATACTTCAGCACTAATACAGCCATCAGATCCTCTCCTTGACATATGAATTCACAGGTTTTCCAAGGTGTGTCCACTGAATCATGTCAGAATTTAGTCATTGAATGCCAGCTGCATCGCTTTTTGTTAATCCCTTTGTTCCTTTAGCCCAAGGCTAGCATTTCTTTTGATCAATATAAATCTTTTCTGTCATCTTATTTTTGCTGTCACTCTGAAGTATTATGGTGCTGAGCCAAGATCTTCATTTATGCCTGGTATTGCAGTCCTGTCCCTCCTGACAGTTACCTTGTGAATATATCATCATCAGTCTCCCTGATCCTCCCAGGTTGGTACATAAATTCACCTCTGAGGAACTGACTTCCATAAAGTCGTAAGTCCCTTTTTTTTGAACAGAGGCTTGAAAGCAGCCCTGTTGAGAGACAGGAACGCTGTTGTCACTGGGACAGACTAATAGCTGTAATGAACTGTAGTACCGCTGTAAAAGTCTTACTGTTCATCCCTCTTCATGGTGCAAAACATTTTTCACTGATTCAGAAAACACTCAAAAGTTGGTGTCTTTCTCTGCTTTTCCTTCCCTTTCTGGAGTGTACACGAGAAGGATAATGATAACATATCAACCACACAGTTATCTAGACAGAGGAAATAGCTATTGAGAATCTTTAAATACTAGCGCTAATCAGAACTTTTCTTCCCCCCAATGTTACTTTTCTTCACCTGTTGGTACTACTACTCTTACCCTTCTTTTTTTCCTGGATAATAAGCCCTCACACATAAACAATTATATACATACATTTCTGACTGTATTTACACCAGTGTAAGGCAAACTGAAATATTTATTCTCTTTCAACCCACCCAAAAAAGTGACAAATTCTTTAACAGTAAACAACGTCCTACTCTATCACACCACACTATGATAACAGGAAAACAAAGTAACTGAAAGCTGAACCCAGGACACATCTACATGCATACCACTTTCTGGATTTGGTTATTAAATCCAATACTATCATTTCAAGCTTTTCATGAGTATCTTCAAACACAGAAAACTATCCAGAATCACCAATTTCACATTAGACAGCCCAGCTGTTGATCTCTGCTCAGCCACAAACCCCACACTGTTGGCACAAGCAGATAATTTTTGGAAGCCTTTCCTACATCTATTCCTTTAAGTACCTAATTATCTCTCATTTTTGAGCAGACAACTGTTTTACCAGAGCAAATAATAAGGGTAATCGCACACATAAGGAAACCAGACAGGGATACTAATGTATATCCTTGTAGTGTTCCCTTGTGCATGTGATTTCCAGTGCTACTGCCACTCAGGCGTTTAATACAAGCAGGATCATAAGGATGTCTTCCCATAATCTACAGGGTTTTGGGGTTGTAGTTTCGAAGGGGTGTTGGTGATTCTTACATGCTGATATAACACTATTTACTCATGGTAACTAAGTGCTTGCTCAATATTTTAGAAGGAAGAAAAAACTATACCCAGTAGCGACATATAGTTTATTAATGCCAGGAAATCTCCACAAGCCAAGTGAGGATATAATTAACAACTTCTGGCTAGAACAGCAGGTAAGTAGATAGCTTAATTATTAAGAACATCTGTCAGGAAATGTTTTTGTTTCCAGCACCCATTTATGTTATGTAGTTTTATCATATCTTGATCTTAAAACAGTTTCTATTATCCTGTAAACAGTGTATTTGTTAAGAGCAAATGATTAAACACCACTTCTGATGTCACCTCGTTCTTATTCTGCTGAAAAACATCTCCCTAGTCAACAGAGAGCAGACTAGGCTTGTCCTCCCACAAAGACCATTAATATTTATTTATCCTGATATGACTGAAAAAGTGTGTGATAATTACAGACACGGATCTCATCATCTCTACACTCTGCTACTGCATTTTTCCATGACTGTATGTAACTTGGCAAAGCATTATTGCTTTATTATAACTCAGCGTAAAGTATTTTATGTCTTCTCATATGAAGCATGCAACAACAATCATCTTTACTTATTGTATAATAATATAGAAATGCACTGTCTGGTAGACTTCATTGCCTAAATGGATTTTAAATGGCAGATTTTGGTTTTCCCTAGTTCAAAAAATTCATAACAAACTGACTGAAAATACACTTTCAGGACATCAGATCATTTGTTGGTTTATTGATGACTACCTTTAATGTCAGATCTTTGTACCATTTTTCTTCTGATTGATGGAAAAAATAAATTTTATTAGAAAAGAGAAATCAGAAGCAAAAATAGCATTTATTTTCTTCAACATTATATATTAGCAATAAACAACTGCAGTAATTCAGCAGAATTATTATGGACCCTCCCAGTAATAACTTGCCCCAGTGAGAAACTAGTAAATAGTAGACTGCCCATCAAGCCAGGTGAGCATTCAGCCTCTGCACTGAAACATGCACTCAGCAGAGGTAGATCAGGAGTCCCTTTCTGGAGTGTGAATGGATGAAAACATAAGTTTATAATCCCCAATACATAATAACCCCAAATTTCTATATTCTCTTCTGTAAAGGAAAGCATTTCAGCTTTACTATAGAAAACAGAAGTCAGCTTCAGTATATTTGTTCTAGCAACTCTTGTGGTGACAAGAAATTCTGGCAGGTAATAAATATTTAATGTTTTCTGAAATCTAAAGTCTTTGGAGACTCTACTTTAAGAGCTAGATTATACTATTATTTATTATTCAAGGAGCATAATCAGTGAACATCTTAACTGTGTTTAACAGCTAAAATAAGCAAGAATGTCAACAGAAAATAGTAATTAGTTTAAATAGGACCTATTTTTAACTATTACGATAACCATGACAGTTATCATGTTAATAATTCAATGTTGGTTGAAAACCACTCTCTTATGACTGACTTATACAGACTGAAGTAGGCATATGTTATGCTACAGGTGGATGTGAGGTCATAAGAAACCACTTTACAGTCTTCCCAGAAGTACAGTGTCAAAAAGGTCACCTGTGGTAAAGGTTCTTTTGGATTAGTCTTTCAAATCAATGCATGAATTAAAGGCAATTTACATATAAATGGGCTAATACTCTGGCTTTGAAGTTAGATGAATTTTTAAGAGATTTAAGAAACAGCAGAAAAGGTCAGTTAGGCATTAAGTATACATAATGCAATTTTTAAAAACTGCTTGTCTTGGAGCTGTACGGCTCTGGTTTATTAATACTTTGTATTCACAGCCTGTTCTGCTCACAAAGGTACTGCCAGCTATTGGTGAGCAAACACAGAGAACAGATCTGTGGCAGGGATAGAGGATTTGATGTAAGTATGGTTTAAGACTTACAAAGCAAGGTTTTCTTCATATTAATGGAGTTAGAATGCATTCTTATTTTCATAAGGCAAAACTAAGAAGCTTTAGTCAAAGCCAGTGAAGATCATAATATACTAGAAAACAAACAAAATCTGAGGGAGACTTCTCATACATGACGTTTTATGCTCTCCCTCATACAAATCAAGGTTCCAGTATGGTTTGATTTCTCCCTCTTTAGACCCTTATGACAACAATGCCTTATTCATCCCTATACAGCAGAACCTGTACTGGATTTTATTGTGCCAAACACTGCAAATGCATGCCACAGACAAAAGCAAAATATAAGAATGAAACTTCAGTTTTGTGTGTGTGCACACGTGTGTATGTGTAAATATCTAAGTCTGGATTTTTCCTCATCTTCAGAAAGAATCCTTAAATCTACTCTATTATTCAACATGGACCTTCAGTCTTCAGACATTCGCTTATATTTTTGTCTCTTTCTATAAAGAAGTCTTAACTCCTACATGTTGCTGCTTTTTCACTACAGTACACCTTGGTGAAGACCCTTTATTTCATAAAACCAGGAAATGACAGTGATATGGGATGCAGTATTGCATAAAAAAGTAAATCACATCATTACCTCCCTTTTGGATATAGCTGTGTAATTAAATAGCATGTTTAACTTCCAGTTCACAGATAGCACAGAACTCAAATACATAGGCAAACAATGGACCCTGAAATAAAGTAGCTTCTTCAAGGCCAAGGTCAGACAGACAGCGCTTGCTCAAACCATCTAAGTAAAATCCAGCACCATATGATAATAGTATTTAAAAAACAGAAGCATTGCTTGCTGAAAAGCACCAAAGAATCATAACTTATGTTGCACCATTTCTGATAAAATCCTTGTATTTGGATTGTGTGGCAACGTTTTGGAGCAGGTGGGCTACAGCTTCTGTGAGAAGCTGCCAGAAGCTTCCCCCATGTCCGGTAGAGCCGATGCAGCTGGTTCCAAGATGGACCCACTCCTGGCCAAGGCCAAACCCACCAGTGACTGTGGCAGTGCCTCTAGGATGGCACAGTAAGAAGGGTGAAACAACGCTAAGGAACAGGAATTGCAGCCAGAGAGAATACACGAGAGAGAAAACGTGCAGACATCAAGGGGAGAAGATAAAATTGGGAGTGAAGTTAAGCCCAGGAATAAGGTGGGGGTGCTAATATTTGGTTTTATTTCTCATTATCCTGCTCTGATTCAATTGGTAATAAATGAAATTAATTTTCCCCCAAGTCTGGTTTGCCCATCACAGTAATTGGCAAGTGATCTCTCCCTGACCTGATCTCAAGCAAAGAGCCTTTCATTATATTTTCTCTCTGGTCCAGCTGAGGAGGAATAGAGCTTCCAGCCAGGGTCAAGCCACGGCAATCCTACAGTATTCAACAGACACACAATCAGCATGTGCCACAGTGACAGAACTCTTCTATGAAAAGCTTCTAAACCATTTATACTGAAGTTCCTAAACCTGTTAAGAGCACATCATATGCCAAGGACACGCCACATGCCAGGAACCAAAACCAAGCTAAACCCATTATTCTCAACTTTGCACTAACTCCACACAGATTTACTTGAGAAATAACCATTCTGTGCAGATACTTTTAAAGCAGAGATTAACTTGTACAGCAATGCAGTAGGTAAGAAAGCAGGATTAGGTTTTGGTATGTAACTGACTATTTCTAGCATAGTGTATGCCCCCCAGTAGGGTCATTCCTTTAGTTGCAAATTAAACAGAACCATTATTTTGAGTAAAAGCTGCCATGAAAAAAAATAACATATAATTTAATCCTATAGTAGCATGGATTTAAATGCAACAAATACTACCTACTTGTACCATTTTGAATGGTTTCATGTATGAACATGGTGTAAGTCAGAGGAACATTACTTATTGCACATATATGAGACTCGGAGCACATATGGAACACTGCTTACATTTCTAATCTCTGCTTTATGCAACGTATGCAAAAATAGATATAGATATATCACTCATTCAGGTACTGGAAGATATGGAAGAATAATAAAACCAACTCAGAGCAATGAGCCTTTGGAAAAAGAAATGAACAGTAAATCTTGCCAACTTACAAAATTCTTCTGTAAAAAAGACCAAATGCATGGTTTATAAAGCTGGAGGAGCTTGTGCAAACACAACCACAAAGGGCATGAACTTAAGGAAAGGTCATCTTCAAAGAGAATGTTGGAAGAAATGCCTTACACAGAGAATAGTTATGATGGAAAATAAACCACTATGACAACCTTTGCAACAAGTGATATAAACTTTAAAAGGTGACAAGCATTTGAAAGACAGTTATTGTGCAAATAGAGAAAGAGGGAGAGAGAGATGTCTGGCCTTTTCAAAAATAGGCTTTGCATCCATCCATCTTTAAATCACCAGCATTACATCCCTATCTACAGCCTCCTAAGTCCACTAAAAGAGAAAATTGATACCAGACTGAACTGAAGGATCTAAACAAGACAACCCTGACAGCTGAAATAGGTCTTCGAGATTCCATCTCCAAATGTTATTGCCTTGAACTTGCTCATTTCAGTGAAAGAATAAAACTTGTCCCATCTTTTTCCGAACCTTCATTTCTCTTTTAATGATTCTTCCACTCTAACAAGGTTAGATTCAAGAATTTGGGTGTTTTAAACCAAATGTATAATGTGAAGTGGCTGCCCAGCACAAATATACTGAAGTTGCATATTAAAAAAATCTTTTCTCTTGTGTCATCTGGCTATCCCATTGAATCCCACATCTTTAAAAGCCAGGAAAAATATTGTTTTTACCAATGCTATGAAATATCAAGAATAGCTGACTACTACTTGAAGTTCTGCCCAACTGCAGAACAGGTAAGGGAAGCTGCCATAACTCAGGCAAGCCTCCAAGGAAGGCCAAGCTACATTTGGACTTGTGTCCTCAGGAAGATTCAAAAGGAGCTTGACATAGTTTTTGTCAAGGGCATAAATATACAGTTTCAAAGCTAAAAAAATAACTCACTGAAACAAATATAGCCAAGTCAAGATTTCTCCAGATGTTCAGTTCTTCAGGAATCAACTGAATAGTTTAAATTACAGGATTCCATTAAAAATTATTCACCACTATATGCTACCATGTGCAATACAGAAACTCAGCTCTACTAACCACAGCCACCTGCTTGCTTAAAAGGGAAACTTCCACTACGATTCTACTATGAGATTGGTCTTGGGTTACCATCACTCACTTATGTTTTTGATATAATTAGTGTATTTTACACAGCATAAAAGAAGTTGAATGGTTCTTAAAATCTTTAATGATTTGTGGCGACTTTCACCATAAAGATGACACCAGATTACTCTACCAGATGCCAGATCATGCAATGGATCATTAACAAGAGGCTGTTTCCTGAATACTTCCCAAATAAATAGCAGCTGGTTTATTCTCAGCGAAGAGACAGTCACAAGCATCTCTTCTCTGATTCACGAAGCTGATGTAAAATATATCAAGTATCAAAACCTCTAATGTTCATTTATAACTTCTTTTCCTCTAAAGCAGCACACTACCTACACTGTCCTGCTAAGATCCAAAGCAACACAATTGCTATTTTCAGACTCTAAGAAAAATATCAGGAGTTTAGTAAAATGTATTTAAATGGAAAAAATAATATATATATTACACAACTATTTCAGGTGTACCCTAGAGGTGATTTGATTATAAGATATGGAAGAGCACATTTCTTATCTGTCAAAAGTAGTTTGAAGATTGAGACAGTTGAAGAGAATCATTTCAGTGGATTAACAATTCCAGGCCACTGCATGTGAACGATCATATTCACACATGCAAAACAGAGACTAAATCCAATATACTTGGCTAGCTGGTATTTGCTGTATATTTCAGGCAAGACAATATTGATGCTCCCTGACAATCTGCTGGTGCTTGTCTTAGAGAGGCACCTGACCCTTGCACATCTGCAGCATAACTATAGAACTAACAGTTATCAGTGTTGCCTTGCTACAGCCAGTGAAAATGTGCCGAAGTAGTACTTTTAGCACCTTCCAGCCTCTTTCCAGGAGGTTGGGAGGGAAGGTGGGTAGCTCTTCTCTGGGGAGCAAGCTAGCTCTAACAGACTCAGACTCTAGTGTCTGCCTCTTTCTCGCTGTAATTGCAAAGCTGGGATTCAGACACATCTATTTGTTCCTCTCTGTCACTAAAATGAAAATGTCTCCTGCTATTTGGTCACCTTTGAGCATCCCTCTGCTAAACAAGAGCTCATTTCTCTGGAGAACAGCATAGTTTACATGGGGAAAACCAAAATAAAAAATAAAAATGGAAAAGTTAAAGGGTACAACTTGAAATTTTATTTCACTTTTACACTTGTAAAGTGTAAAAGTGACCTGTTTAAAAAAGAAAAAAATTCTCAGTCACAGTTAAGAAAGTGGAAATTCCTCAGCTAAGGCACAGAATGAAAAAGCAACTTCTCCTCATGACCAGAAAGCATCTCCTCATTCCCAGAAGAGCTGATAATGACCACCCACAACTTTATATAAAGGAAAAGGGATAGATATCAACATATGTGATAGCTGCTGGGTATCACAGTGTCTAATTCAGAACTCATTTACTAGGTACGTGTCTGCCAATACATCAGTTGCTCATTCCACAGCTAAACTATTAATAATAACTCTATGTCTTCATAAAAATACAAATGGAAAGGGGAGAAGTTTGATATCCCACCCTCCTGCAGCATGGTAATTTTGAGTCAAAGTGCAACTTTTTCTCCATATAGTTAAAATGTACATTACTGTACATACTTCTGCCACAAAACCATCAAGATTTCAATAATCATTAACATTTAGAGACCAAATTATCAGCTCCCTGTTAAAGTAACAGCTGCCAAAATGTCTATTAGTAAACAGTATCGTAATTCCAAAGCATTACCATTAATACCATGTATTTTAGAATAACCACTAAATACAGTTTTCTTTTATGCCTCAGCCCGAAGGTTATGAATTCTGAGTTTTAGTTAGCTCTGCTCTTTAGAACAAGTCAGAACTCTATTCCTACAGATAAACCAGCTAGAGCTAATCCATCCTCTGAAAGGGTTACATGGAACAACATTAACTTCCCACAACTCTACAATAAACCAATGAATTGTCTGAAGAGGACAGAAAAGTAAAGGTATTTCTCATTTTTGTACACAATTAAGAGCTCCTCGCTGGGGCCTATTTTAGCTACACAAGCATTTTAGCTTCAAGGATAAGAAAAAAAATCCATACCACGCAGCTCAGTGCAGAGGATAAGGGTGATCTTGTAGCATGCAAGGAAGGGACAACATGACCCCATGCATTTCACTCTCAATTACACTAGTGTATTACAGAAGAAGGGAGATTAAACATTCCTATCATGCACAAGATGTATGCAGCTGCCTCTTGCTATTTGGTGAAGGTCATGAGTAAGGCCAACCCTCTGCCTGCATTCTAGCTAAGTAATTCAGCAGCCCCTTTTCCAAATGTGATTTGATAGTGAGTTATTAGGAAATGAGTCTGGGGTAAGAAATATGCCAATGTTTAGTAGACAAGTATATGCAACAATCCACACTGCTAACTAAATTAGCAACACGAAGATTTCTCTAACCATAACTACAAACCCTCCACGTACAGAATTAACCTCGTATGGCATTTTATCTAGAGAGTGTTTAACAACACTGAAAAGTACTCTAAGTTGTAGAGTTTATTGTTTCTATTAAATCCCTCTATCCAGGTGCACATTTTGTGGGATAGTAATTTCCTCATCAGCAACTTGTCTATTGTTTTGTTGCCGTCAATATGATTTATTATTATCCAATAAAAAACCCTTCTGGTTTCATAGATGTGACATAAGCATCTATAAAGAGAAAATTTTTTGTTCCAGAAATCTAATTCCAGTATTTGGGATCAACTATTGTTGAATCAGAAGAATGGAGAAATTCATACTTTGTTTTGGATTCTTCCAAAGCCCCTTTTTCAAACATAAGCAAAGTTAACAACAGGCTTAGCATTTGGCATTACAGAAGGGTAACAATATGGCAACAAAAGGCTTGAGTGTTAATGACCACCCCAGGATGTTCGCTCTAGTACTAATACGTGGATTAGGACTGGGAGGTGTCACAGTTGACACTCAGAGTTTGGGTTTGGAAACCTAGCTGAAAATACCCTGAGAAGACCACTTGGAACTGCCTTGCTACCAGCTACTGCGAAACCAAGAGTTTTCTTCAGGAACTCATCTTTAACATTACCTTTGACAGCATTCACAGCTGTTTGCTTGGGTTTGACTCTTTGTTAATTTAAGCAGTGTACTGTAGCAGTGGCTAAGGATCAATCAAGAATGGAGCCTCCTGTTCTAAATATCCTGTGAACACAGAATAGCCCATATGCCCTGACCTGAGGAGTCTCCATGGCCGAACACCAAGGACCAACGCCGAGTCACATGTAGATTTCGGTATTCACCATTGCCAAGCACAAAGGAAGATAGAGAAATGCTGATTCTCTTTTTCTCAACTAGAAAGGGATATGTAATAAAGGCCGTTCAAACAGAAGGGAATCATTTCACTGGGTGCCAGGACTCTGGAGATATTACTGTGCACATTCTTTACTGTTTCAAGTGCTAGCAAAGCCTACCTTTGTTACAAAACTTACAGCCTTCGGCTGATAGAGCATGGAAGGATAAAATGCACTGTCACAAGCATTCAGACCAACTTCACTTGAGCTATGAAACACCTACAGCTGCTTTCACTGGTGTTCAGCAATGAATAATTTGCCTTTTTTCTTCTTTTCTATTCATGGCTAGCAGATTTAATACTGCTCTTCCAAAAGCCATTCATTACTGAATCCAAGCTGCTAAAAGAAATGATAATTAAGAATATCGTCCTCACCACACAGAGACACCAAAATATTTTGTCTTCCTTATTAATCCCACTAAAACCCTTCTATTCTTTATCCTGAAAAACACATACTCATATTTTTCCAGCTAAGCAATTTGACAGCATAAAGGCAACTTCAGAGGCCAACCTACATATGATATATATACACGCATATATACAGTATGTATAAACACCAGTTTTCAAGCCAACACTTTGAAGAGACTGACAGAGATAAGCATGGACAAAAAGCCTAGCCATCTACTAATTAAGAAGCTTTATACTTGAACATATTTCAGGTATGTTTTAGAACCATACTAATGCTTCAGTTATTTGACCTTCCTTGACATCACACATATTTGTTCCTCAGCATGTCTCCAAATCATTAAGACCAAACAGATAGATGCATGAAAGATACTTAAAATTAACAATCAAATGTTACAACAGGATTTCAGCTCATTATATTAAAACTCCATCAGTTCTCAGTTTCAAGCTAACATGTGAAAATTGAAAATACATTGAGAAATTCAAGTGTTTGTAAAGTTCTACCGTTGTGGGGGAGCAAGATGAAGACTGAGTGGAAAATACAGCAAAATTGTTTGAAAACTAAAATTCCTAACTGTTTTTAAATCCCTATGTACCAGCCTTAAAGTGGCAGCTGCTAAGAGAAGTCATTTAAGAGCAGCTTCCACTAGAGCAGATCTTAGGATGGATACTTGGTTTAACAGCTACTGCCACAGCTTGGTAACATTAGAAATACAATTATAATACATAATCAAGTGAGGAAATCATCAGAAGTAACAAGTAATTTTTGTAATATGAGAAGTTTCTAGTGAGCAGCTTGAGATTTTTCAACAGTCAAATTCCAGCTCGCTGGTAAATGGGACTCACTGGGGTACGAGTGTGCTGAGTCTATGGAAGGAGAAACATGCCAACTATAAAAACATTGAATAATTTACTTTCTGCTGAATTTAGTGTCTGCCACATCTAGGATACTGCTTGAACTGGTGTGTTTATCAGACATCTGGGTAAAATTCAGGAAAGCTGGGAAATACACAAGTTTCAAAACCATATGGAAGAACCTCATAATAGTTTATTGTCATGCTTCAAGATAGGCCTTTTTATAGCACAATGACTATATGGTCACTATGAAACCATCCTAAAATTCTGAATTTTGAAGATAACACAAGAACTTTTGGAACTGAGTGTTTAGGGAATGTCAAAAGGATTACAAGGCCAGTTAACTGCTTTGGTCTTTGTCTTGATCACTGCACAGCTCTTTCACATTCTCACCTGAAATCCTTGCATTTCGGAAGTTGCTGTAAAGAAAAGCCAACAACACACAAAGGCCCACTGAATTTATAGTATTCACTTGTGAAAATGAGGTAAAGCTTGGCCTGTGAAAACAAACAGCTTTCCTCTTTGTTTATGGTAAGGTAGGACTTAACGTGCATCCTCCCAATAGACAGGATCAAACTGCAGCATTTACAAAGAGCCTGTACTTAGGGGAGAACATTTTGCTACACGCTATAAAGTAGCAAACACATTTTTGGCCTGTATGTAAAATCTAAGGCTGCAGAAAAATCCCAACGTCTCAAATACACCTATGAGCCAGTTCCATCCCAGAACAGGCTCCTGCTGCCCTGATGGTTTTCAATTGCACTTGGGAATAAGCCATAAAATGTTCAAGAGGGAAGCATCTAGAAAAGCCCACTATATTTTCCATGCTAATCTTGGGAGGTTTCTTCTCTGGTTATAAGAATCATTTCAAGCAAAAGTTAATTATGCACTAGCTTTCTAAGAGCCCATAAAGGATTTACAACAGGTCGTTGGCAACATGTGGTAGCACTGATCACCTCCCTGCATGCCTGCAAAAGACCTTCAGATTGATAGCTGCCTTATGCAGAATTGCTTTAGCTTTTTCCTTGCTCCTAATTTAAGGCAGAAAACCTCGTGTTTTGCAACCTAAATACACAAACTAAACTGTATGTAGCAATGAATTGCACATCTACAATCAGTGACAAAGCTTACGTTAAGTTCAAAGCAGCCCAGATTTGTCCAAAAGGAATGCAATAAAAGAATGACATCTGAGGTTCTAAAGGTTAGGTAGAAAATATGAACAAAGGGGAAGGTTCTTTTACCAGCAGCTCTCTGCAGCTTTCCTTCAGAACCGTTATTACAACCTGTGTTCATCCACCCAAGGAGCCCAGGGCAGTGACCCGCTGGTGGCCATATACAGAATTGCTTCAATCTTAGAAGCAACTTCACCCAGCTTGACTAGTCAATACTAGCTATTGACAGGTGACTATGCAGCCTAGATACCATTTTCATCTTCAATTTGTGAATTTTCAGTATTTAAGAACAAATCTTAGGAAGGGTCATCGATGGGCTGTTCCATCACTGCAAATAGAACAAAACTTTAAGGTTTTTTTCTTTTTATAAATAATATTCACAGTAGCAGAAGACAACAACACAGAAGTTATGACAAACTGAATACACTACCGGTATCTTCCAAGTACCACATCCACCACACATTTTTAAATGCCATCCATGCATAATTATGTTAAGAACCATAACAGCACTACAGAAACAGTTCAAATCACAAAAAAAAAATCAAGGCAACAATACAAGAATTGCTCCAGCAGAGCTCACAGTAACCTCTATGCAAAGGAGAAGTTCAGAGCAGAATAGACAGATTAATATCTCTACATGCATTAAAAACCTGTAACTTTAGTTAAGCATTTCCGAGCTAAATAACAGGTCTATGCTTTGAGTTTAGATTAACAATAAAGCAAACTCCATACAACAAACAGTACAAAGAAGCAGCCAATGTAAAATTCATGTTTTGCCAGATAATAAAAATGATTTTTCACATGGAAATTAGATTCTTCAGAGCTACCATAGTGAATCATTTAACTTGTCTAAGTACTCCTGATGCACTTGCACACTGCAATAAGCATTTGAATTTTAGATTAAGCAAATGAAGGGCAAGGTATTTCTTCATGCACACAGTGAGAAAGACTACTTAATAGCAGGCAGCAACTCAGTGCAACTTCATCAGTTTCACCTCGTCACCAGAAGGGTTGGCTGTATCTTTTACCAATATTGTTTTTACTTAAATATCTAACTTGTATTCCTTTTACATCTCTCCTATATGTAACAGTGTCTCACAGATAATGCTGGAACTCACCCAAGTGTAGCTACAGTTTCTACTTTGCCTCACTGCCATTCAAACCATCACGATCTTACCATCATTCTAACTTTTAAAGGTCTATTTACATCAATTCTTTTTGTTGATGAGGCAGGACAGGCTTTCCACTTGTGAAGTCTAAGCCTGAACACAGAGTATTTAAAAGTTAAGCAATCTTAAAAATCTCTTTATAGTCTATATTAATATTCTTAACCTATTTATGTATATTGTGTTTCATTTAAAACATTGTAATAATAATAGAAATACAAAGGTAAAGTCTAGGGAAAAGGTTTCTAAATTAGATCATAATGCACTTATTAATAGTCTGAGTTCTTGTTACCTTTTGCTGCCACCAATTAGAAGTAAAATAGCCCATTAATGCTACTCATCATAGATCATGCAGGTTCTCATCTCTGACCTGGAGACATAATATAACAAAAATGTAGTGCCACCTCAAGTACCTCATCTAATTAAGAGTGAATGCAGAAGATCAGTTCAGTGAGAACTGAGTCCTCCATCTCTTTCTGGGGAAAGAGAGATCACCTATTAGATTTAAGTGGCCAGAAATACTTTGTCAGCAACAGGAAATAAATTTAAAACATCAGACAGATGAAAGGATGGTATGTGGGGAAGAGAAATTTCTAATGTGAGCAGTTGAGTAGAACATACCTAAAATCCATTTGGTATCTTCTTTACCCAACCGCATCCCCACTATCAATTGCTGTTACATGTGTTTTTAAGATACATTAGTCATCCTCATGTTATCATAATCATGATCTTTCCTTAGAAAGAACTCAGTGCTGGGTTCAGTACCTACAGCCTGGCAGGTCTGTAGGCACTTTGTGATCCCCACATGGTAATACGCACTCATGTGTTCGGTAACTCCATAGGCAGATGGGGGGACACTGACAGTTTTTCTTAAACATCAGAAGCATGCATGTGGTTATTACAGAGGTTTAACTCCACAGTCCCATAGAGCACACAACAGCTCTAATCCATGAAAAGTATGAGTAACAGCTAAACAGAGACTGAACATCTGCACACTATCTAAGTACACTTTGTCCCAGGTACAGCTGCATACCTTGGAAAAGACTCAGCATTCAGTATTTTACTACTAAACCCTTCAGGAGTGGCCTGCTTGTCTCGATGACCGTTTCCTGTCCTACTGCACTACTTAATAACTGCACAAGTTAGCAAGTCCCTTGATTTCCCTGACAACTAAACTCAGTAGTTTACTGGCACTATCACTACTAGATGGGGAAAGATTTCTAAGCACCTGAAGAGCCCAAACCCTCTAATACTGGATTTCAAGTCTACTAGCAGGAAGTGTCAGAAAACTGAAGTTACATTTGCCAGCACTGTAAGACAAGCTGCTATGTTGTCAAATGATTTCTTACTAAAAGTGACTGCAAGGATAAAGCATTAACATAATATATTAGAACAATTAGAATGTATCGTTGTTGTCTTCTAATTAGATTATTCCTTGTACTGGTAATTACATCAGACAAGAAAAGAATAATAGCTTCAGATTGCCAAAATCATCAGTAGAGTACGTGAGGAGAGACTGCTCAATAACACTAACCTACTGGAACACAAATTCCCAGAAAGAGGTATTTTCTCCTGAGTAATTTTTTAAATAATCAGTGTTATTTCTCCAAGTCCATGTTACTCTCACTCATATTATATTTAAAAAAAGACCAAACACAAGAGAATAGACACTGAAATAACCAAAATGCTGTATGATAACCATACTTCAAAGTCTTCTAGGTGAAAAGCACATTACCAGCTTCTGCCACTGAACACAACCGCAGAAGTGAGAGCTATCATTACATTACCTTTATACAAAGACATGAAACTGGTGCAGGACACACCTCCTCTCCCATACTTCCAAGACCAGAGATGCTCCAGAACACCTGATCACTTCTAATAGCTAAAAATAGTTAACCGTGTATCCCTTTTTGAAATTATTTTCTCAGTGGTAATGCCATCAACTTTAAGAGAAAATTGTTGACCGACACGGTTGTTTCTTTAGCATTGCCCAACTCCTCTGAACTTTGCTAGCACTCTGCATTGACTCTGCCAATCAAAGTTGCCTTGAACTTTAAGAATCATTAAATATTTTACAGCTAGGAAAAAAAAAAATACAGCAGGAAGGAAAGCAAGGGAGGATGCAAGAAGAATGGAAACCCAGGAAACTATGAGAACAAACATGAGTAAAAGGTCCAACAGCAGAACACAAAAAGGTAACATCAGATTTCTCCACATTAATGAAAGTAACTCTGAAGCTGAAGGACATCTCAGAGCAAAAAGGCAGAGTAGCATCAGCCTTTATTACATACCTAGTCCTTCCCTCTTCCACCAACATGAAAACAAGCACACTAATTGTGGTGTCAGTGGTGGTTAATTTAACAACACAAGCTGCAAAGCAGGTTAAGCACAGCACTGCCAGGACTGTACCTAACAAATATGTGAGGTGTCGCCTGAGAAGAAATGTGAAATATTATGCAACATACATCATAGTTTAACCCTAGCCAGCAACAGAGCCCCACATAGCTGCTCACTTGCTCCCTAACAGTGGGGACAGGAAAAAGAACTGGAAGGGTAAAAACAAGAGGCCTCATGGGTTGACATAAAGACAGTTCAATGCATAAAGCAAGAACTGTGTGCACAAGTGAAGCAAACCAGAGAATTCATTCACCACTTCCCATGGGCAGGAAGGTGTTCAGCCATCCCCAGGAAAGCTGGGCTCCGTTACACCTAATGGTGACTTGGGAAGACAAACACCATGACTCTGTCCTCCCTTTCTTCTTCTTCCCCCAGCTTTATATGATGAGTATGACACCATATGGTCTGGAATGTCCCTTGGGTCAGTTGGGGTCACCTGCAAGCTCTGGTCAGCAGTAATCAAAACACCCCGGTGTTATCAACACTGTTTCCAGCACAAACCCAAAACATAGGCCCATACCAGCTACTATGAAGGAAATAAAGTCTACCCCAGCCAAAACCAGCACAGTAATGTGAGAAATGATCTCTAGATAAAAACTTAAGCTCAGGGTAGACACAGCAGTGAAGCAGCTATTTATTAATGTTTTTGCAAAAACAGGTGTCCTGGCAAGTAGGTACACACAGCAAAATCAGAACTATGATTTATATTTCCTATCCCATCTGCAAGTTCCCTCATTTCCCCACTGGTTTGGTACTCCAAGGTTTACAGCCTATCCAATGCATATAATCTACATGCCAACTGTCCCGCCTCTGGTTTCATCTCCCTTTACTCAATTTTGTATGCCCCTTCCTCTTATTTATCTCCTTTATGGTCTGATTTCTTAACTCTCTGGCAGACATGTGGTACCTCAACTTACTGTTATACTAGCCAGCACCTGCTTAGTTTCATAGGTTGTACAAAAATAGTGTTCCTTTTAACCACAGAGTGTATCTTTCATCTGGAGATGAGATTGTCTTTAACCACAGAGTGTATCTTTCATCTGGAGATGATATTGTCTTTAACCACAGAGTGTGCCTTTCTAAGTTATGGTATCTTAAACCCTTTGTTTCATTCCCTTAGTAACTTAGCCCCAGCACTGAAAAATCTTCATACTGCAAAACCTTAATATTGATCTTAAAGCTCCAATATTGTAAAGCCTTACTACTGCAAAGCCTCATCCTCAATTATGCAAAAACAAGACTGTTTCTTCCACAGTAAGATACAGGCTGACATAAACACAGTTTACACACACATTTGCTTCCCCACTGTGGGGTTAACCATTGGTTCCACACAATTTATACGCCCAGAGTCAAAGACGCTCCCCACTCCAAGGCTGCAGGGAATATAGAACCTGATTACTAATCATAAAGGTAGAAAGGCAAGATATAATCTATCCTTAAGTTTCAAAAGCTGAAAACACTTATTTTTGTGACAGAATAACTAAGAAAGGCTCAGATGAGAAAGCGATCCCTAAAGCGGCATCTTACCTTAAAAGTAAAGGTATTTTATATTATCAGAAATAAATGCCCTCAGCAGCACTCATTATCATTTCAGCAAAGAAGATCTGCAAAAAAATATGCAGTAGTTTTTTTCAGTGCTCACTCTGGAACAACTGCAGCTGTTAAATTTAAGAAGAAAATTCAGCCTTTCACATTCTTTACCTTCAAGGATACCTCAGACAAGCAAAGACCTGACTTATCTATTGATACCTCAGCCAGCTTCCCTAAATGGACTGCAAATAATTCTCTGAAAGCTTTGTAGAAGTCTAGGTATTTTTCAATGCAGCAAGAAGACAACAATCTTGAATTTCTTTTCCATCAGACATTTTCACATCGGTGAAACTGCGCAGCAGTAGGCAAATAGGAAATGATACAGTACAGGTGATTGCACATATCTGCAGTAAAGATATTGAGGGCAAGTTCTTCCTACGATTAGTCCCAAGTCTAATGTCCTTGTGTCTTCTTGGGAGTTTAGAGTTTGTTTGGGGTGTTTTGTTCTTTGAAGGAACTAGGGGAGCAGGAAGCTACATGCGTTTCAGAAAGCAACAACAACATTCACAGCTAGTTGCATCCTATGCATTTAAGAGAGACATAGAATTAAAGGTATAAATAAACTGCAAAGAGTTACTTACCATTTAGAAAACAAACCTAGATTTAATCCTAATGGACTCTTCCCAGCCTACTAAGAGGAAGGCACCCTACAGTGAGCCAGCATGGTTAATTGCTGATGAAGAGTTCACATTTTATGAATCCAATGGATTTGTAACCAAAGCAAACATCATTATATCCAGGAATTTACATCTGTGAAAAAAGGATTTATGACAGTTCACTCAACTATAGGAAAGACTTAAGTCTTACACCAGTCAACTGGCAGTACAAGAACAAAACCACAAAGAATATCAATGAACTGAAGGTAGAGAATTACACCACAAATAAGTGAGACCACAAAGATAATCATATACCAGGGAAAAGAAATGTGTGAAGCCAAACAAACTAACTTAATAGTCCACATACAAAGGCAGCATTGCTGCCAGAGCCAAGAAGCACCATGGTTCTTCAGAGGCCTCGTGCTGTTCTGTCCCTACCATCTAACCACAAAGTACAGGAATTTCCAGTTCACGTACAAGTTGCAGTAAAATGTAATTATTTCCTTTACAGAGAAACTTACTCTTGAAAAATTTCCCAAGTTATATGGACATTCTTGCCACATCATCTATTTCCCATTGTTTTCATGCAAAGCTTCCCACTGAAAACTCACCCCTAGACATACAAAGGTGTAACTTGGAGACAAGTATGAAAGCAATTTGCTGCACAGGTTTTCATTAAGGCTTGGCTTTAAGTATTTTAGGGTTAGAAAGTTACTATATTCCTGTAGGTCTGTCTGTTAATGAAGCACAGATATGAGTATGCAACCATGTGGGTTATTCATACGTTATTTATAAGTAGCTTTAGAACTCTTACAAATAAAAGCTACAACCAATAATCTCACTGAAGCAGCTGTTGTCAGCAGCCAGCAGGAAGTCTGAGAATACAGGCAGTAGCATTAAATCTTTTAAAACTCTCTTCTACCACCTTCCACAATTACCTTAAATAGAAATGATGTTCTCCCCAGTGACTGCTCCAAGGTTTGTTTCCCCTCTCCCTCCCCCTTTTCTTTTTCCTTCTTTCAATTCCTTTATTTAATGACACAAAATAAAGACATCATTTTTCCAAAAATGAGGGGGAAGGAAAACACGAAAAACTTCATGCTTTTCTTTAAGAGCATATCTGGAGATATTTGCTTCCTGAACTGCCCCTTTCACAAAAGAAAGTTTGAACTATACTACAGGTAACACTGAGGTTTAAAGGTGCTCATAAATAAGTGAACTGTTAAAAAAAAATAAATAAATTTAGAAACTTTACTTTGTTTAGTTTACACTTCACACAAAACTCCTTTCCAGACCTTATTCAGCAAGCATTATTTTAGCATCTAGTCACAAGACTGAGATTCATGTTACCCGAGTTCAGCACTTTGCCCTGTCACAGACTTCAAGACAAGTTTTCACACATGGCTTAATCCTTCTGTGGCTCTAATGAGGGCCAGGTCTTGGATGTCTGTGGAGCATCCAGGTGTCAAAAATAGGGAAGGAGGAAAAAAAAAGGTAAAGCCAGGTACGTCCCCAACTCACCTGTACCTGGGGACATGCCAGCAGCTTGCAAACTCAGAACATTACTGCAGTCCAAATAAGCAATCGCTGTTTTCAGAACAATAAAACATACAAAATACAAATTCACACTGATGCCTGCAGCCCCAGAGGTTTTAAAAATCAAGCTTGAATGCACACTTGAGAACTTAGAGGGCTTTGGACGTGAAAAAGCCTAAAATAACCTCCTCCCTCTACAAATACCAATGTGAAAAACAAACAACCCAAGAAATATGTATCTGTTATTATTCGCAATATCAAAGACATCCAAAAACTCATACAAACATTCAAATAATTTTTCAGCTGTTGAAGTAGCAACAGTTTTATTCCTAAGCATCAAAAGCCCACACTAAAAAAGAAGGATACTTTCCAAACCTTTCTTAAGGGTCAAGGCAACAGGTCTGGTCTTGACAGTCTTTATAGATATAAATGATGTACATGGACAACCACTGAAAGTGGGATTTAGCTTTCAAGATCCTTCAGAAATGTACTTTCCCCCCCAGTGCAGAAGTACCAGTTTCCCGCTTGTTAATACATCCATCCTCAGCACAGACCAGAGATTCCTGGCTTGTTTCTCAGCACATTGAAGGGGTTGCAACTGCTCACACCCTTTCCCTCTGCCTCAGCCAAAGCCACCACTCTTGCTTGCAAGAAGTTGCAGCAGAGCTCCTTCACCAACAGTGTAGGAAAGGAGTCATTTAAAAACAAAGAAATCAGGTTGCTGGCAAAGCCCTGGTGAGATGCATTAAACATGGCTCCTATTAATTAAAATACAGAAGAAATATTTGTAATTTACTCAAGCCTCCTAGCTAGCATTAGATGAAAATGACATCCAGTGGGTAGCAAGTCAGCATGATCTGGTATTACACATTTTCAAACTATTTAATGAACCTTTTAATTGCTGTTATTTGTAGTTTGAAAAATAATTTACAAAGAAAGAAGTGTTTGAAAGCATGATATTTAGCAGAAAAAAAAAACACAGTTTAAAGCACGGCAATAACTCTGAACTCCTTGCACATCCATCACATCTGTCATCTCAAAGACGGGGGAAAGCAGAGATCATATGGTAAGCAAAGACTGGATGGGAGAAGATGCCCATCCTGGGGGAGAAGAGACAAGGGGAAGTGGAGTAAATTAGCCTAATTCATATTTTTTAATTCATTTTCATAGCAATTGTTAATGAAGTGCTGCAGGTTACAGTAGCAGCTGTTCTCCAGGAACTGGAATCTACACAAAATACTGCAGAAACTTCAAATTAACTTCTTTTTAATATAAAAGCTTTACTATTATCATAAGTAACAGCAACAACTGCTAAAGTGCCACCTTACTCTCAGACTAAACCTACTTTGCACTAACTCTGAACAAGCGGGAAGTGTAGATCCTACAGTTCATGTAAGCAAACTAATCAAGTAGGAGAACAGGTAGGTAAGAAGCGGTAGCTCTTTTAAGCCTTCTTCATAAACTGTCTCCTTGAAGCCAACGGGATGTCAGGAAGTCAACTCAGAAGTTCTCCTGAAGGAAGTCTGAAGGGTATTCATTAGGGAAGAGCTCCAATCCATCCCCATACTGAAAGAAACCAAAACCACTCTCACAACAGAGCTGAAGATCTTCAGACAAGTACAGAAGTAGCAAACTAGAATCTTGCAATTTTGTCCTCTCTAAAAATCACACAGTAATTTCATTTTTTGACATTTATTTAACTGTTCTGGCTGTTCAATATCCTGCTGCGTCTTCTGTGGGAAGAACACCGCAGGTAGAAGTGCCGGTAACAAAATGCTGGATGCTTCTAATTCTCACCCATCTGGTTCTCCATCAGTCGTCACCTACATCCTATGTATCAGCAACTGTAAACAAACTCAGATTCCACAGGAATCTGATAATCACATCTTCAAAGTGTTCTCATGTCTTGCAAGCTTAAACCGATGTCTAATTAGCTTTTCTGAGAAGGAAAAATCACCTGTGAACCTGTGCAAGACTTACAGCAGTGCGGCTGGAAAGAATAATGTTGGGTTTGTCTTATTCTGTTGACCTCTTCTTAAGTAAATGACACTTTGCACCATGACTGCAAAAACAAGGATGAGACACTACAAAAACCAATACATCTTTAGGTGAGATTAATCTTACCTCAATTTTAGAACATTTCATGCATGAATTCATAGCAAGAACTTTGGAAGCCTAATTATGTGCCAGTCCCCCTAGATCACTATGACACCTAGAATGTTATATAGTAAAGAACATCATTAAATACATAGATGTCTAAGCCATATATGTGAATTTCTACACTCTAAAGAGCAGTATTGTGCTCCAACCATTTGAAAAAAGTCTATGATAATTCTCTAAAGCTAACCCATTGGCTATGCATTCCTAAAGCAAGCACAAAACCTTCAATAAAGGAAAGGTAACTTCCAAAATATCTCATTCAAGTTGGTAAGAAAGAAGTATGTTATTAAGATGAGACAGAAAGTTTTTACTCATTTGGTATAGAAGTATCCACTCCCTTAAAGCACTGACAGATGTTCAGTGAAATGTTACGCCATCAATGCCATTTCCTGTAGTCTGCTGTCAAGATCTTCAGCAAACCTCATTACCTCTTCTGGCAGTTCTGCTGCTGTACTGAAAGCTTATCTGAACAGCACATATCTTCTGCAGGATGGCCAGGTAATGTAAGGCCAACACTGCAGCCTCTATTTTATGTTGCTTTTATTAGCATCTCTCTTAATTCATATGTTTCAAAGAATTATCACATCATAGTTTTCAAGCAGATATTTAAGCACATATACAAATAGGATTTGCACAAATAAGTTCACAGGTCCATGGCTGCTGTGCTTAAGCCAGCCTGATGATCACAGCTGAAGTGTCCTCAGAGATGATGTAGTTGCTCTCCCTTCTTCTTGGAAGACAACAGCACCAGATCTCAGTATTTCTCCACTCTTGAAGACAGGATCTTGACCTCCAGAACCTCAGAGCAAATGCAACACTGTCCTAAGCTATTTTCATAACTTACCAGAAATATCAATAACTTTTCACATAATTCACCATCTACATTAGGCATAAATGTATTATTAGAGGGATAAGGCATTCAGGTTTGGTAAAGCCAAGCTAAGACTGAAATAGAGGAATTTCACACAAGCTAGAATAATTTCCACCATCTTTCCAAAAACCTCTTTCCACCTTTTCGGAAACCACCGTATGTGGAAGGAGAAAGCTTTTAGATACCTTCTCAAAATTAATCAAGTTAGACCAGTGATGAGTATTTCTAAATACTTATTAACCTTTATGGCCACAGTCTTTTCCCCCTATTACCTCTTTTACCTTAGATATTTTTCTTTCTTTGTTAAAGCTGTGATATAAGAATTACCAGGCTTACAAGTCTAGCTTAAGGAAGAACACAGATAACTAATTTAAACCTTTGTTTTAACCAGAACACAAAGCTAATGCTCAGACAAATCATAGAATCTGTAATATATGCAAGACAAGGTCTGCACTGGCCCAGCTACATCATCCTGTGAGAAAGAAGGTGCAAGTACTGACCAGACTTCTGAGCAGAGACAGTTTTCATGAGGAAAACTGTCCTTTCACTAACAGCACACTCTACAGGCAATGGATATGATGAAGGTAGCAGCAACTACAGTTCTTCACTGTATTTATCCTAAGGGTGCTACTACACTAAATTTCCCCTTATCGAAACCTACCAATGGTAAACAAGAGTCTTCCAAGTTGAATTATGTTAACTAGTGATGTAATGTTAAATTGATGTTGTCAAAAGCCACAGAATAGATACTTTTTACTGATATATATCAGCGTTACAGAATAGTAATTCCTTAGGAAGAATAATTATGCTGACACGAGAACTTTCAGTCATGTAGCTGCATTCAGAAGAATCAAAGAAAGCATTTTGCCAATATAAATATGCTGTCATAAGAAAAGCAGAAGTAGGAAAAATGTGCATTTCAATACAGTGGAAATAATGTCCCCATTTAACAAGATGCTTCAAGTTTCTCCTGGGAGTTGTTTATTTGCAACACAAAACTCTACCACTTAGTGTTGCCGTTATGTCATGTGCCATTTGTCTTTCTGAAGACATCTGTAATGTCAATATCCATTTTATTGTTCAGTAAATTTTCATTACATGTGCCATTATGTCTACATTCTGTTGTTTCCCTGCCACACTTGCCACTTTCGATATTTTTTTAAGTGATAGGTACTTAAATTCACCCAGAAAAAGAATCCCATAAGCAGCCACCTCTTCACCAACAATTAGCATTTCTCTTCTTCAAGAATAAACAAATTTGCACAACAAATTATGTCTATATTGGACTTACTATTTAGTTTCCTCAGAAAAAGGCTCACGTTTGCTTTATTTTAAAGGATGATAAAAGTTCTTAGCCCAGGGCCTGACAACGGAAATCAGCCAAAAACTCCTAACCTGGAATCACTTACACACCTTCACCCAAAGCACTGAAATCGATTTACCAAAGTGGATTTTAACATATCTGCAGCCATAGGCAAAGTCTAGAAGTTATTTCCATCCATTATAAAAAAAAACCAAACCTCCAAGCCAGCAATCTGATGTGATACATAAACCCACAGCATTAAAATTCAAAGGTGCATCTCTCCTAGGCTTTTAGAACACTGTGGATCTCTGAGCTTCAGAAGCTTTATTCCCCTGCACACATTTCAGATGGCAGAACCAGTCTGAATTTCTTTAAATACTGGTTTGCTTTTCAAATCCCTGTCGTGTTTCAACTTTTTCAAGTTGATGCTGCAAATTTAGAATTGAAAACCAGTTCTGAAACCACCACACCAGAGCCTCATGTTTCTTCTTTGGTCCAGGGGAATCTTGCTTTGTGAGGAAAAGCAGCAGTGGCCCAGATCCATCTCTCATACACAGGAGCAGTATCTTTACTATTTGAAACACCAAAAATGAGGCTTTCACAGAAACGCTAGCCTAAAAAGCATTTTCTATGTTCCTTTAGGAAGACAAAGAGACTGTCTATTGTAGAACACAAAAAGCAGCATGAAAATGTTGTACAGACTAACATATTATTCAGTACTATCCCAAAGGTACCTCTCTCACAAAAGCCTGAAGAGAACCATGCTTGAATGGTTAGTATAAAACTTAAAATTTATTACTAATAGTTTTAATGTCTTTAGGGTCTTTGTAGCACCACTTCATCTATTTTTTAAAACACCAACACCCCCCCAAATGATAAAACTCATCAATTTGTTACTGATGGCTTCTTGATAGCAGCTCATTTTAAAAACAATATAGGTGGTAGTCAATCTGTACATAATATAAACTAGTCTAAGTACTACTGCCTTCTTATTTATCTTCACAACAGGGTCTATCACTCCTGCCAGTGACATTCCCGCTCCCATGTTAATATTATGTCAAAGTGAAGAGAATCTCTGAAAGAGATTCTGATGAAGGCTCTATAAGGCAGCACTACAACAGTCGAGAATAAGTCATTCCTACAGTTTTAAAGGATGGTTCAGATCAGTACACATTCCTGAGCCATCCTATTTCAGGGGATTGTTTGTATTTATATGTTAACATTTGTCAAGGCTTTTGTCTTGCTTGATAAATACTTACAGGCATCTGGTTTATAGCCAGTAAGGGCTGTATTTACTTATAGTCTCTGATCCTGCCTGCAAGCCTGCTTAAGTAGAGGAGTCTTGAACACACACATATTTGCTCCTGTTTAAAATAGTAGTAGTAGTAGTTACTTCCCCCCAGTCTTTGTTATTTCACACAAAACAAGCCAAAAAGAAAAAGTCACAAAGGGAAAAAGAAACCGTTCCTCCAAGGAAGTGCTTTCATGAAGCAGAAAAAGGCATAAACATCTCTGGACGCTTTGTGTGGAACATGGGAAGTCACATGAAGAAAAAAAACACAAGGAACTTGAAAGCTTGGAAAGGTATTCTGTATCTTGTTAGAAGAGGGCTGCTGCATAAAACTGAAAGTTATTACCCTAAGGAAAACCTACATTTCCTTTGCTGTTTTTTTGTTTTCCATCATGCTTTTCTGCTAGACTGACATTTTCTAGCAAGGCAGAGTGTCAACAGGCTCCGATGTACGGAGAACAGGCATACTACAACACCACCACGTATCCAGATGAAGCATGGACATCCATTAGAATTAACTGGCAGAACCCATCTGTCCACACATTGTAAACTTCTATTTAGAAGTTTAGAGGCTACTTAGAGGCTAAAAAACCCTTATCACCAACCTATTCCATTTCAAGTACTACCAGACTCTTCAGGTGTTCATTTCAGATCGAAGATACCAAGAATAACAGAAATCACGCTCTTACAGTAAATCAAGACTGCTTATGCTTTAGACAACAGGCCACTCCAAATATTCCAAACTGAACTTGGTATCACAGCAGGAAGGCAGGGATGCACAAACAACAGGTACACTCCTTAAGATGCATACAGCAAAGAACACTGGAACTGGTACAACCACAGCAAAAGTTCATACCAACAGTGACTTGAAAGACAGCCCACTGAAATCAATGGAATGGAAATCTAGCCTGAATGTCAGAAATTGCTCAGAAGTTAAATGGTATCATTTCAGGTAAAACTGCAAGTTTAAGAAGCAATGATAACAAAAGCATACTTTGCTCTTCCTGAGCCAGGTTCACTTAAAAAGCTTACCAAAACAGCATGTTGACCACAGTGCTTATTCCAAGCGCTCAGAGAAGCAACCCTAAGCAGCAAGTCTGAAAACACAGTAACCACCAGAAGCAGTGTACAGCTCCACTAGTACAGACAGCTCTAGAACAGATCATCAGTTCACAGCCCCAAGACACTTCAACCTTCCCATAACAATTCAATACAAAACACTGCAGCAACATCACACATTCTCTTTCCAGATAAGCAACTTGAAGGTCTTCCTTTCTCCCATGTGCTGAAGCCTACCACATTCTTTCTGAGCAGCAAAGAGGCAGTTTATATTCTGTATTCGAGGACAGCATGTTTTTCTGAACAGTCTTTTTTTCCTCCAATCTGTTTAAAAACAAATAAAATTCTGCCGATCTTTAGTGGCTGGATCAACAGGTAATACATGAAGTTTCTAGTTGAGGTAAGAAGTTAAAGGACAATTATTAGAGGGGCATTATTACAAGTAATTTTCATTATATCACCTTACTGGCTCATTTAAAGATGCTGCTACTTGTGGGGCACAAACTGATTTATTCTTTTTTAAACACACAAAGGTTATTTATCACAGTGTATTTCATAATGAAAGAGTCCAGCCAGGAAAACAAACCACGAAGTTCAGTTTGGAAAAGCAAAGTATGTCTTTATTCTGACAACACTGGGCAGATAAAGGGAGCGCTGCACCTCTGAGCTGTTTACAGCAGGTCCTTGTTTACTTTAGTAGAAAACAAACCAGCTGTGTATTTGTTTCAAATGATGTGCAAGCACTTGCTGTGAAACAGTGCTACCTCTCCTGCTACACAGCACTGGGAATTAATTCCAGCAGATTTTTCAAGTTAGCCAACAAAATGAGAATTAATTCATAGTGATAGTTTCTAGTCTTGCAAGTTCTCTAATTTGTTTGGTTGTTAGCTGCATCTGCAAATGCCTTAAGGTAACTCCCTTCAACCTGTACCACATCTGCTAATATTCTTCTTTCAGTGAAAGCAGGTAAAATTAGTAATTCAATTAAACTAGGTTGGGATCAATCCTTTGGGCATCCCCCTGCTCTGGCATGGGAGCCCCCCCAGGCTGCACAGGTATCTGCTCCACCATGGCCCTCCATGGGCTGCAGGGCACAGCCTGCGCCACCCGCTGCAGGGGAACCTCTGCTCTGGCACCTGAGCTGCTTCTCCCCTTCTTCACTGACCTCAAGAGCCTGCAGAGTTTTCTCTCTCTCACATATTCTCACTTCTCTCTCTGGCTGTTTGTTGCACAGGGGCTTCCCCCTGTTCCTAAATATGCTACCCGAAATGTGCTACCATCACCACTGATGGGCTCGGCCTTTGCCAGCAGCAGGGTATCTGTCCTGGAGCTGGCTGGCATTAGCTCTATCAGACACAGGGGAACCTTCAGGCAGCTTCTCACAGAAGCCACCCTATAGCCCCCCTCTCCCACTACCAAAGCCTTGATATGCAAACCCATCCCCAAATTCCATCTGAAGAAGCAAGGACAAAAGGCAATAAGCACAAACTGTAGCATCAACAATTCTGATCACGTCAGGAAAAGTTCTTCACAAAGGGTACAATTAAGTACTGTAGCAGGTAGCCAGGAGGGGCTGTAGAATTTCCAATCCTTTGAGATTTTCAGAGTTAAATAGGAAAAACTCCTGGACAACCTGTTTTAGCTTTGAGCAGACTTTGAGCTTATCTAGAGATTTCCGCTATCCTATGATTCCACAAAATAGCTCAAGTTGTGCTTGGCAACCACAGACTGGAAAGCTACTGTATCATAACTGTGGCAGGCATAATTAGACTAAAATGGTTGCTGTAGTAAGAGTTGAACAAATTCTGGACAGTGAAGAGAACTGTGACAAAATAAGATAGTAACATAAAAGATCTAGAAGTCATAGAATCAGAATAGTTAGGGTTGGAAAGGACCTTAAGATCATCTAGTTCCCTTTCTAAGTAGAAAGGACTATCTAGAGACACGATCATTCAAAAAATGCAAGGAGAGAACTTGAGCAACAGCAGAAACCCCAAATGCTTAGGGTGCAGGCGAGCAAGAACTAACAAAGCTGTAAACACAACAAACTAGAAAATTAATATAAAGAATCTAAAAGTCTGAGTTTCACACAAAGAGAAAAGAATAAATCAGCACAGGAACAAAGAGTATTGATATAATGAAAACAGTGGCTGAGGCAGCCGCACCTGCAACAGTAAAGGAGGTTAAAGCTTTTGTCACACAGCACAAGAGTAGGAAGATCTTAAGTGCTTTGGCATGGTCACAAGAGAGATGCAGATGAGTTACTATTCAGTCCGTCTTTTCCCAAATAGCACTGGTGCAACTGTATCTGAAAGAAAAATAAGTCACTCAATGAAAAGAATACGCTTGAAACTATTGACTGTAATGATCAAAGTATGATAGAAACTAGAGAATGGCAGTTTTGAGAAGAAAAAATAATCTATATTTGATCTAGCTCAAGCTTCCTTTGTGTCAGCACTTTAAATAACGTTGCAAAGGTGCTGACAAAAGTTCTGTTAACATTACTGTGAAAGCTACTAAAACTACATGAGGTTTTAAAGACTGCTTACATTACCTGATGGCCTGAACTGCAAACCTAAAAACGAGACTTTACCTACCATAGCCCAGTTTTCAGTGTACCTGGCCTGTGCAGAAACAAACTACATGGAGGAGCAAAGTCCTCCTTTATGTAAGAGAAGGAAAAAACCACCAGCGATTCCCAATCTCACCAGGTTTCCAATTCAAAATTATTTTCAGAATATCCCCCATTTACTAACTGTGCAATTAAACTGCAGCTATTAAGACCTCAAGCACTTTATCATCTTCCTTTAGTATGTTCTTTTAATATGTTAGAGCACAATCGATATTACTACAATTATTATCAAAGCAAGTAGCTGCTCAAAATATTGTTCAAGACAAAGTTATTATTAAAGTCTTTACAGAACTGTCAACATAAGAATCATTTGTTCTCATAATCAGAGAGAAAACAGTAGTAGTAAATAGAATACCCAGCAGACTAAAGATACTGAACTGTGTTAACAGTTGTGTTAACATTCTTACAGCCTCCTGGACAGAACTTGCTTCTTTTCCACTTAGTTTTACTTGTACTCACTGTAGTGGAAATTATGGCTCCCACTACTCGTGTTGAATTATGGCCATAGTCCAGAGAGCTTGAGAACAGCCTCACAAGTCTAGATCTGAGCTCAAGGCAAGAGAAACAACCTGTACAAGAAGTGGAATATATAGCAACCTCAGCATAACATTTCTGAAGCCACACCAACAGCCAGAGGCACCTGCCCCTGTGAATAAACCCCAGCAATGCCACCCATTTCCATCTCCTCTACCCCACAGGGTGCACTTCTAATACCCTCTCCACATCACAGTCAGCAGCGTTGGCCTGTATTCACAACAAAAGCCTTTTCCTAACTGCCCATGCTTTACTACCCCTTAAAGAACAGTGCCATGGCCATCGCTCAACAGCCACTTGCAAATTTCACCATTCACTATGAAGAAATGGGCACTTTAGGTGGTACCAGCAACTTATAAGAGACAGACATGTTTAAATGCTAAACATGTCTTTAAATACTAAGGGGTTTTTTTTTTTAAATGGTAAATAAGACACTGTAGCATCTCAATAAAACTCAGGCAGCCAAAGTGTCAGAAAAGCATAAAACCCCACTGACTTTCAATGCTACAGAAAGGAAATCAGAGTAAAGGCCAAACCCAGTAACAGATGCACTTTTAACCAAGAAATAAGGCACACTTCCAGCTGCTTTTCCTCTTTGAAGAGATTCCTAACCAATACACACATGTTGTCTCAGAGTGAAGTCTGCACATTGCAGTTATATGGGTGGTATGACTAATGCCACCAAAATATTTTCTCATGACCACAAGCAGTGGGGTTAATCGACAGTGCAAGAGATTAAAGGCCATTTTATTACTTCTCAGTGCCACTCTGTCCTTAAAATGCTATAATTATGACTGGTCAAGTAGATCTTTAATTTGCACACCTCTTCCAAATACTGACTGTGTTCTGCAGACATCTGCAAATACACACCTCAGAGCTGCCAACTGTCACAGAATGTTAAACAGGGCCCATTGTTCTTACATTCTTTTTAGAGTTGAAACCCAATGCTTTAAGTCTATAAACAAGTAGTCTTAGTCATTTTCTTACAAGTTATTCATGTAGAAACTATAATGTTCTGTTCTCCGCAGAAGCTTATAATATATCAGATGGATAATAGCATTTGAAAAGATTAAGCATCAAATACAGGAAACACTGACTAAAATCAAAATATACCTGAGTCATCACTGGAGAAAGTCCATTATTTCTTAAAGAGTAGGTAGGAATGCATGGGGGGAAGGGAGGGAAACACTCAAAAATACCAAACTAAAACCAAACCCAGTAAGTTTCAAAGAATAGATGCATATAAGCACTGTGCAAGCATCCAGCCCTCTCCACTGTGCACTGGCACTTAAAATCACTAAATAAAATAATTCCATAAAGACACTTTTGTATGGTAGAATTTTCCATTCAGAAATAATCATGAAGAGTGATATTTAGAATAAATAGCCTGAAAGAAATGGAAGAACATCACCATTAGCTGACAGAAGAACTGAATATGAAGCAACACTAATGAGCATCAAACCAGGTGTTTAAAGCTTTGAATTATACAAACTGACCTCAGACAAACAGTATGCCATAAAGTATTAAACACAAACTACACTAGGATTTGCCTCATGTACACCCAGTAAAGCAAAAACTGCCACTTCAGTCTCCTAAAACATGCAAGACACATAAATGAAGCACTGAGAGAAGACTTGCCCCAGCTGTGAGACAGAGTACAATGTGCTCAGCCTCTGCACCAGCTTGTTCTCTCCTGATCTAGAAAGTCTTTAGTAAAAAATAGGATATTTGAAAACTAGATCATACTTTTTTAGAGGCTGGAGCACTACCCAAGCAGCTTGGGAATTCCACCACTGGAAGTTTTTGAGAGTAAGTTCAGTAACAGAAGCAATGGCCACAGGTATCAAGCACAGCAGTAGATGAACATCCTTTGAAATTTAACTAAACAAACCCATGGTTGACTTATCATATTGTTGGCAGTAAACACACTGTAAACAGGTATTTGGACCAGACGACATACAGAAGTCCTTTCCAAGCAACAGGCTGCCCAGCCAGGCTGTGGAGTATCCCAGTCCTGATGATTTTTAACATCCAATGGACAAGGCTCTAAGGAATCTGGTTTAAATTTAAAGTCAATGCTACCTTGAGTGGTAAATGGACTAAGATCCGAGTATAACATGAAGCTCATCATCTGTAGCCTTCAATATGCCATAGCACCTGGTTTATTGCTGTCTATGCTTACAGATACACCCATTCAATACCTGTTAGCTGCACAAGGCCTACAGTGCCTGACTTTGAGATGAGATGACATTTAGCATACAAAGCATCAACTTTCTCTGTGAAGTTACACAGCTCCTCAGTGTCAGAGCTCAGAAAGAAATGATCTTTCAATCCCCTAAAGCCTACTTATTGCACAGTACAGTAACATGAAAGTAGTAAATATGTTATTTAACTATTAATTAGCTATTTCATTAGTTAGCAAACAACAGAAAAAGATCAAAGCAACTTTTAAAATTGCACTTATTGCTTTGCAAATGCAGCAATTGGAAACATAAAACATCTACCAAAGAAGACCCAGACATTCAGCACAGTTTTGAACTTCTTCTGAAGTAATTCTTTAAGCAAGCAGGTATTAGCAGCAATACAACTACTTATACTTACAACAAACTCTACTACTTTGCCAATTATCTTGGAGTTGCGCTGGTGCCAGCATCTGAAGAGAAAATGTTCTCAGCAATCAACACCTCTGACACAGCATCTCATCATGCCAGGACACAGAGCAATAATTGTAATTTAATAATGCTGCTGCAGTGCCCAGCCAGCAGCTGCAAGCATAGAGAATAACCAAGAGCTTCAATACAAGCAAAACAGCAATTCTGCAATAACTAATAAAATGTCCTTTCTTTTCTGTCTCTGGTGCAGTAGGCTGGGTTAATACTGAGGTCCAGAGATGAGAACAATCACTGAAAACAGTGAATTAATTCAACAATCTCGTTGCAAGACTCTGAAAAAGAGAGTAAGGCAATTCAAAATGCTAAGCACAAAAGACTTATCCTTCCTGCCTACCTGGCTTCTTTAGATAAATCACTTTAACGCTCATGACTAAATACATTCATGTCACTTCACACACCAAGTAAACAAGAAATTAAATGAACTTTTAGCACATAAACAAAAATTAGAAGTACACATAAATCTTCAATACCCAAATGGACATTAAACAACTGAGTTCAGAACTCCCTTCATTCGAACCCTGAACCACTGAAAAAAGTTGGTTTGAGAGTTTAGTGCCTTACTTTTCACTTCTTTATTGCCTGTGCTACAGCTGCAGTGTACAATCTTTTCAGTCAATTTTGTGTTCTTTTAAAATATGAAAAAGGGTTAAAGGTCCCATTAAAATGAATCTCGTTGTCTTCCCTGCAGAACATCAGCATCACACTAAATCACCAAACTGTACAATTTCTGAACTTTCTGCATCTCTAAATAATGACAAACATTAAACCTGTTCAATTAAATGCACTATAACAGGACATAGTTTTCTAAAATTGTTACTCTCTTTTTTTGTGTATGTAATTATTTTACATGAGCCACTGTATTTTGAAGAAATTACCTCTTTTCCCATCATGTTAACCATTATCTATTCTGACACCCATTTAACTGGCAAGGATTCAGCCACTCATTCTAAATAATGCCATTTGCTATTGTATTAATCATCTAAATAGTTTTTGCTGTCTCCTGTCTCCAAGCATCTTCAGGATACCTTCAGCTGTTTTTTCCATTTGTAGCCAATTCAGAAAGAAATCAGGACAGAACACAATGGCACTTCTGAAACCAGTAACAAAATGTCATTGGAAATGGTTCATTACAATTGCAAAGTATTCATTGCATCCTCCCTGTTCAGTCAATATCTGCACTATTAAAGATACACTTAAAGGCAGTAAATCCTGTCTTATTTAAAAACTTGCTAAAATTTAAGTGTTGAAGTTCTTAATATGGTACCTAAAACATTCATAAAACACAGAGGGCAAGGTGTACCTTATTTGATTGCCAGAATTCAACTCATTCATTAGATACAAAACTAACTTTGCCGTAACAACATGCATTTTTTCCAAGTATGAACTCATGTGGTAGAAAATATGCTAGGCAAGTATTTCATTAATCCATTCCAGTTGTCATTTTTCTAGACAGAGACACTCACGTAATCTTGTGGGCACATAAGCACATAATACATGAACCCTGACTTAATACTGTCCTTCATCTAAAATTCCTCTAAAACATTCCCTAATGCTGAAGAACCAAACTAGGTTCTTCAAGGAGGGGGGGGAAATACTCCTTTGCTATATGATTTATATTCCTGTAGAAGAGAGTCCTATTCCAGCTTCTTATAATTGCTTATAAACAGACTCATTTTTACCCAGACATTAAGTCTTAACAGCTTTACACAGACAAGGCAGGAGAAACTCCAGTATAGGTAAGCAGAAGGCTCAAGCATAGCAAGCAAGTACTTGGAATGTCTGGCATCTTTCCAGAAGTGACAAGAAATCATACTCAAGCCCTGCTTTCAAGTGAAGTGAAGAGCACAAAGTTTATGTATTTGACAGTTCTGAAAGTATTCAGAAAAATCACATGGGGTATGAGCTAGAAAGCGCAAGAGCAT
>NW_009933192.1:51345-78210 GCF_000696875.1 Nestor notabilis | reverse complement strand
CCCTACAGAAAGTAGCTTTGAGTCATTCTTTTCTGTTCCTTCTATCTTCTGTCCGCACTAAGACCCAATCTTGGCATCTCTGGAGGGATCTATCAATCTAAGGTGTCCGTGTTACAAACCCCTAGGCTCCAACTGTTACAGCAGGAACACCCAGCCTTACTGATATACGAAAGACTACAGATACACCCACTTAAGAGGGGACAAGAAGCCGTTTGTTTAAAGTATACTCAGCTTGCCTAAACCAGAGGTGCTTGTTCTCTCTTACCTACAGCTGGTGATTTCCCCAAGCTCCTGGACAGACACAACTTTGTCTTAATCCTGTGTTCTCCTAGTACCAAGTTGCAAATACCTTGCTTCTGAAAACACATACTGCTACCGCATAACTTCCCTCTGCCTTTTGCAGTGTCACATATTGTAATCAGCTCCAATTTCTCTGTTTTGGAAAAACTGACGGGTCAGGACTGAAGGATGATGAGGAGGTATTGCCAGCTCAGGTAACTGCTTTCTAAGGATCTCTGCCCTGCTCCCTATTTACACCTTCTTGTAAGGCTCTATTTCCCATGAAAGCCAAATGCATGAGCATTCTTCATTAAAAAAGTGCAACAATTCTGAGCTTGTTGTGTTCATTTCCCCCTTATTCACCACAAAAGATACTGTTCAATCAGAATGCAGAGATTGAACTCAGCAATAAGATAACGTAAGGACTTTAAAATCCTTCAAAAAGGATCAAAAAGTCATTATTATTTTTCAGATATCTTGATTCCTGTTCAAAAAAAAATAATGAAATAGAACGCTCATTCCTTAACATGCAGCACAGTTTAATTCCTTTTGGCTCTGTCAGAGTTATTCCCATTTTCCTTTGTTATTCTCCAAGCTATAAGAAAAATATCACTTCAGGATCTATTGGAAACTATTGGCACTGTGGATTTTAAACTTCCACTCTTGCTCTTGTAAGCTTAGCATGTTCCCTATTCAAATCAATAGTGGTAGTCAAGTGACTAATGGGAAAGTGCAACTTCCGTTTTTCCCATTAAAGACATGAACCCCTACTTCCCTAACACTTAGAATCTGCAGTAGCCATTCTCATCCCTTTTATAAAGCTTTTAAACATTGACTGCATTAACTAATTAATTTGACATTAACTAATTCATCTACTGACCAAAGAGAGAAGAACAGGCACTGGGAAATGATTAGTTTGGAGGTTAAATTAATTAAAACTAGTACAGTAGTGACAGAATTTAATCTCCTACTTCTCATGAGAGCATGGAATCACTCACAGCTGCAGCAATTTGTGATAAATCCATGGAGAGATTTCATGATGGGAGTGGAATTAATTTGTGTCACCCCTAAGAGTCTATGTGCACACTCAACAGTACTTACATTAAACAATATTAAAAATACACAAACTGAACAAAGCAAAGGAATTATCATTTGAGCTACCATGTGATACATGCCCTTCAGTATCAAGATACAATTATCTGCATCAATAAAATTCAGGGGATCACAGCAGCAGTCAGGAGAACCAGAATGTTCTTTACAGTCCATCTTCACCTGTGTGATACATAATGTGAATAAACCTCTTTTACCAGTTAAGTTCATTCTTTATATTCTGCTTTTATCATGACCGCTTTTAATCCAACAACTTAAAAACTGGGGAATGACTTTAAATCACAGACAAGATAAAAACAAAACCTACGTGTGCTTGAGGGAGGAAGGAAGAGAAAGGAAATAAAACAGAGCTGGGGACAGACAGAGAGAAAGAGGATCTCGCCACACTCAAGCTCACAAATACAGCTACTAAGGAACAGAGCTGTGTATTGTTACCCAACTCAAAAAGAAAGACACTCAAAAAGAAAGATCACTTTCAGGAAACTACCACCACCTCTCAAGTCTAAAATAAAGAGAGCAGTGATTAGATTCCCAAACAAATTCAGTAGCAAAGAAACATCAGAGACAAGCATGAGAAGACAGAAGTATGAGCTGCTTCAACCACAGGGAGTTTGGCTTCTGCAGCAACCACTGGTCTCTCCACTCAGCTCGTTACTGGAGCTTAATACAAGACATCCAGAATACATCAGACTTCTACTAAAGTCAGGCTCTAACTATCCAAATACCTGGGCTGATTTGAATGGAAGATATAAAAACACAAAACACAGCTTGGAAGATTTGTAAATGAAAGAGAGAGATGGTTTTGCAGCTTACACATACCTAATCCAAACGGCTTCAAATTTACTGTTGCTAGCACTAGTGACAATGTAGTTGTAGCAGCAGTTTCCAGCATGAATTGTACAATTCTGCCCAGAAGCTAAGGCAAATGCTCACATTAAACATGCCATGTGTAAAAAGGAGATAGTATTCTGTCCTGGCTTTGGTATTATTAGCAAGGAATCTTAAATGTGTGAGCAGAAACTCACACTGCAGCTTATGACAACAGCCACATTCACTAGGTGGTACTGTCAAGAAAATAACAGTAAAGCTAATAACTAGAAGGAACTATTAAGATGAATCAATATAAAATGAAATTACAATGCTTATGTAAAACTATTATCCATTCATTGAAAAATTACAATCCCCAGAATATAACTGATTTGGCAATACAGATAAATTGTTATTGATTTGCATTGAGAATTTTTCCCTTCTTGACAGTTCCAGGATTTTTATATAACTATATATCATGGCACAGAGTGAAGATGAAATCTATTATAAATTCCACACATCTGCTGAGATATGCCATTCTGAAATTAACTGTCTTGAAGCCTACATTTGGAGCACATGAAAGTCATTCATCCTCCCAATATTAATTCCTCTTCCATCAATATCTGAATTTGATGTAGTTTGCATTCTTGTTCACATTGTACAACAAAAACCAGTCTTTCTTGTGGATTCACAAGAAACAAGTGAAACTCATATATTTGGGGCAGTTAGTTGCTCATAGCACAGGTTTAGTTAACATTTAAGTGGCTGAATAAGTCAATGATTTAAATGCTAAATAAACATACAAAGTAATCAAAACCTTTTAAATTCAAGTCATGAAAATCTGATGATTAACTCTAAGTTTTTATTACCATTAACATAATTCCTTTTTCTATATAAGCAATTTAAGTCTATTTTAGCAAGGGGTTTGGCATGAAATAGACTTCCAACATCTAGTCGACTAGTGAGCTTATGCACAGCTACTGAAGACCCACAATTCGAGATGCAGGCCAGTACCCCTGAAAATAGCACCTCTCAGTATGGACTGGGAGTACGCAAACATGGAATATGCACTGATAGCAAGTTACAGTGATGAGGGGCCTCTGGTGAATGTTACATATACTCAGTTACAATGCAAGTATCAACCACTAAGAGATTTATTTCAAACCAAATTCTTTGTGACTTAAAAACCTCTTACAATTATTTTTCTCCTATGCTGCTGTAATTCCTTGTTGAAATGAAAATTGTGTGATACCAAATGGTACCCGATTAGTTAAGAGATACATTATACATTCTATTTGTCTCACGGACACTATCTTCGGTTTTACATTAGCTATCCTCCAAACTCATCAGCAATCTAGTGAGAGTGGACATAAGCACCACAACTATTATTATTGTGAGGGAGGTTAACATTTAAGCTTCACAAACCAGCTTCTTCCTTATTACTCTTCCCCAGTCTTTACCATTAAACTCATTTATCCCATCTTTTGTCCTCTACTGTTAATCTCATACTCCCACACAAGTAATTAATCAGAGAGCAACAAAACAATACCTATATTACCTTATATCATCTGGCATGTTTAATGATATTTCTTTATTAAAAAGAAAAAGCTGTTTATCAAAGCTCCAGCTCTTACAGGCAGGAGACAGGACAGTTGTGGGTCCAGCTTCAAAAACAGAACCACACTGAAAGGGCTCAGAAAAACACTTCCTTTGATCCTTATCTGATAATCTTCCTGCTCATGTGGACAACGTTAGACTTGGGCTACCATCTAGCCTTGCCATCTGCTTGCTCTGTAATACTCTACCTGCCGTAAATCATACGTTCAGTTGTTGAAGCTGGAGATACCTGAGTGACAAACCCTTCAGAGCGAGAAGACCAGCTAATACGTATGAGACCAGGTCAGAGACCAAGGTCCAGAGTAGACAAGCCAGAACTTCACAAGACACAAAATTAAATGAACATTACAGAACAGAATACAAACTGGGTTGAAGCAAGCAATGGGGCATTCAGAGAACAGTAAAGCACAGAATTCTCTAAGGCAAACACAGCAGGTGAGCTCTGCTGGCTATGTTGGCTTTGTTTTTTTCTAAATAATCACTAATTTTTGCTAAGTGTAGCTTTTCTCCAAACGAGTTTTAAACACAAAAGGCAAGTCAGAAAAGACTAGAAATTGTTATTTCTTATAACCACCTCTGCAAACTAAAGTTAAAACACAGAAATAATTGACTATAATATGCTGCAAAGGTCTTCTACTTTTATCTGATATTTCACTTGGTACTCAAGGAGAAAATTGTATGTTACTTTGAAGATGCTCCTAAATTAAATTGCCTTGTCCAAATTAGAAACTTTGACATTTAAAATGAATTTTAATAGGGTAATAAACTCAGGAAATTTCAGAACTCCATCCAAGGTAGCAGCATCTCTGACCTACTGTCAGCTTACACTGAATGAAAGTCATCATTAAACTCTCATGAGGCAGCACACCAATAGATACTTTAGTGTGGCTGATTTGAGTGATAAAGACAAATATGAAGGAAAAAACCAGTTCACCCTATTTTTAGCACTATCTTTACAAGGACTTCAAAAGCACTTCACGACATGGCAGAATTTCCACTGTACCCACAACTGTGCAGCAGGATGCAATATTTGGTATTTTTCTCAAAGCACTCAATCGCCACAGTTTTAAAATCATTTCTATTCTTTAAAGAAGGTACTTTTCATCTCCTTTCTTCCAGAGGAAAACCTGAAAGTTGACACCAAGCAGGTCAAGTGGCCAGAAACAAGGAAGTAAATAAGAACATTAAAAGTCATAAGTTTTCACCTACCAGCTTTTAGGAGCTCAACTGCAGAGATGTTTTCTCATACAACTAATCTGTAAAACATGAAACACCGTATTCAGCACTTTCTGGCAAGCCATACAATATAAATATAAAGCTTTAACATTGTTTTTAAGAAACAGCTATAATCTGATACTTTTTCTAATTATGTTTCTCTTATCGAACCATAAAGCTACAATGCACTCAAACCAAGCATTTCCACTGTGGTTTTCCAGGTCTGCTGTTAAGAGACCTTGAGCCACCAGATTTTCAGGATCATCTTCACATCAAGATCTGAACCCATCATGAGGAACTGCTGCTCTTCCCACATGCTTCAATAACACTTGCCCAGCACCTCTTAGCACTGAGATCTCTACTTCAGAACCCAGCCTGGCAGAGTGCTACAAAGCTTCCCGGGATATCCCTCCACAAGTACAACCTCTGAGTGCAAACCAGCCTTAGGTGTGCAGATCCCCTGTTACTGATGAGAGATTGACATAGAAGATAGTATAAACCACACCTCATGTCATTTTACAGATTGTATGTATTCTTACAACATTCCCTGCATTTTTCATCTTTCTTTTTACTATTATTTTGCTCAGGATTAAAGATGGGATTTTAAAAACTATTTTCACAGAATATTGAACAATAAAGAATGTGGAACATATAAAGAAATACCACAGAATTGAAATAAGACAAGAAACTGAAATAGCTACACATTTTTCCTAGAAAATATTCCATAAATAATGCTCTAACAAGAATTTGAAGACTTTAGCTCATCTTTTCTCAGTTACTTGGCTGTCTTCTTTATTGCAGTAACTATCAGTTACACCAACAGCCACAATTAAAGTTTGTGGGTTTGGAGGGTTAGGGGTTTTTTTGCCCTGGTCACAGTCATAACTAGTTATTCTCTACAGTTATAAGTATGTCATTGACTGTTTCTAGTTTTACTTAATATTGCCATAAAAGCAAAGACTGCCATATGTATCTTTCCCACTGTGAATAACTACTACCAAATGAACCAAAGAACATTCTCTATCCCTCTGCAGGGACACCACACACTAAACTATGTTGCCCAAGGCTCTGTCCAGCCTGGCCTTAAACTCCTCCAGGGTTGGAGCATTCACAACTTCCTTGGGCAACCTATTCCAGTGCCTCACCACTCTCACTGTGAAGAACTTCTTCCTTATATCTAACCTAAAGTTCCCCTGTTTAAGTTTGAAGCCATTACCCCTTGTCCTACCACCAGAGTCCCTAATGATCCTTATAGGCCCCCTTCAGATATCGGCAGGCTGCTAGGAGGGCTCCACGCAGCCTTCTCTTTTCCAGGCTGAACAGCCCCAACTTTCTCAGCCTGTCTTCATACGGGAGGTGCTCCAGTCCTCTTATCATCCTCGTGGCCCTCCTCTGGACTTGCTCCAACAGCTCCATGTCCTTTTTATGTTGAGGACACCAGAACTGGACACAATAGTGCAAGTGAGGTCTCACAAGAGCAGAGTAGAGGGGCAGGATCACCTCCTTTGACCTGCTGGTCATGCTTCTTTTGATACAGCCCAGGATACAGTCGGCTTTCTGGGCTCAAGCGCACACTGCCTGCTCATGTCGAGTTTCTCATCGATCACCACCCCCAAGTCCTTCTCCGCAGGGCTGCTCTGAATCACTTCTCCGCCCAAAGCAACCCATAATTCTGATTCCTGTGTGCCACCTGGCTAAAAGGAACATTTACAATCTCTTGCTAGAAATCAGACAAATGAATAAAAGGAACCAGACTTGTTACAGCAGTTGAGTACAGGAAAAAAGGCAAGAGAAAATGCTAATATTTCTTCTTATAAGACATTTAGAAGTTCCTTGTTTAAACATTACCGAAGTACTTAAGTCCAGTAGGAGAGAGGTCTCCATACACACTATATACCAGTGCACCTTGTTTTTACTAGGATTATAATGAAATAAAGGTCTCACAATTAATCGTTCCATGACCAGCCCCCATCCTCGTTGCCTAGCCTGGGAAGAACTTCACCTACATCCCCATTCCAGCATAAACATTGAGGCGCTTCAGCTCCAGTGATCTGTACCACTCAGGGAGGAAGATGCCTGAAACTACTAAATCTCTTAAGTGCTCACTGAGAAAATGAGACAGCTTGGCAGAGATTTACTTGCTTTAGAAACTGAGTTAATTTTCTGCTTTACCAAAACCAGATTTAAGTAAACAGTCACAATACCCAGTTTCAACAGAACACTACAGTTTTGTAGTAAAAATTGGACTTTATTGCACTGTATGATGGAAAACATGTATTGCAAAAAACATTGTTTAAAACTGTTATAACTGGAACAGTAACAGTAGCCTTGGAGGGGATAGGAAGCCCCCCAGCTGCACTGCTATTCATACCCTGCTGGCAAATTCATGGAAAGGCATTTGCAAATGGCTTCATAGAGGACACTTCGGCACCTTTCCAACAATAATAGCTTCCAAAAAAAATATTAAGGGAGTGAAAATTGTTTGATGACTAAAATGTTCCCTACATGACAAGAGCAGACCTTCATTAGTAACACAAGTTTCCTTTGCAAAAGGGCTCAAAGCACCGTACACCAATTATCTCAATCTGCCTCTGTACCTTGTCCAGAATATCTATCACTTTACTATTACTAGTGCCATACTGAGAGTGGAGATAAGTACTCAGTGCACAATACACACTGTAGTTGATTAAACTTCTTTTAAAGGACAGGATTTTCTTTATGAAAATTATTCAGTGCTGGTTACTGAGTGACTGGTCAAATATAAAACTGTTTCACTTCTGTATGCCAGAACACATATTATGAAAGCAAACATGGAAACTATTTTGCCTGACTTGCTGTGGAAGATGCACAACACACAATGAAATTTAATTACAGTCAGAAAAAGTCTGGGATAGGACAAGAAATGGAGTAAGTATCCAGGTTTCAATATAGCAGTTATGACAACTGTGTTACACTGGTTCTTAAAAAATAAGATTCAAAACATGACTTAAAGGAGTATTAAGAAAATGAATTGTCTCAAAACATTTCTCCATGTTGGCTCTGTAGGTGACCATGAAAGGGAAGGAGCTCTATACGTGCAGGCTTTCAACTGAAGTTCAAGCTGTGCGCACTTTACAACAAATCTCATCTCAATAGACATTTAAGACAAAAGTCAGACCCCAACAACTAAATTCCAGACTAAGAATCAAGACTGTATCAAGAAGGGAACCGAGAGCCCTAACCGAGGCTTGAGAACGTGTTCCCAGTGGACCGTAACACTATTGATGCTTTGACTGTCTGTTGCAGGGTTTTTCCTTCCTTCCCCTAAAATAGGGGCCAGGATAGGCTAAAACAGATTTGAAACAGTCAAACCTACAACCAATCAGGTCATAAATAAGCCACAGAAGCTTATAAAACCAGCATTAGAAAATGAATGTCTGCAATCCCCTGGCCAGCTGCAAACCCTACAGATGGCCAGTTCTTACTCTCAATATACACACAACAATGCAGCCACGAGGCTTGTCAAGACAAGAATCATGTGGGCAAAGGCCATACTGCTAACACCTGCACTAGCATCAGCATCAAACACACATCAGAAAGCTTCTTTCTGTCAATTAATACTCCTTCCAACTCACAAAATTAAACCTACTCCATTAATTTCACAGGAGATCAACAGATTCTGACAAAGCAGCAGTAGTCTGGACTCTCGAATTAATAAAAACTGTCATCTCCATATTGATAACTGTATGTTCCCAAGTTATCTTCAAAGAAAGATGTTACAGAGTCAGACAAAAACACAAGTATAAAAATACAAACTTGTGTGTGTGAACAACAGATAAGCCATACCAGTAATGGTGAGGAATTCAGACTGCATTACACAAATAATTTAAAAGACATTATTGAAAGGTAAATGTAAAGTATCTAAATATTTTGGAATTACTAAAATAGCCATATCATGGTCTATCTAAGTAAAAGTGTCACAAAAGATTAGCTCCCAAAAATCAGAATAACCTTTGTGAGCTTGAATTGAATTCAATACTTGGTACTTTCCTTCATGTTGCTGTGCAGGAACACAGACTGAAGAGGAGTTTGGAGGAAAGAGAAGGAAAACCACATTCATTTGACATACATCAGCATTTCATCTTTATTCATTTTGGTTCTACCACCTACCTAGAATATTCACTGCCTATTCAGCTGTAGTAGAAGGGAGCCCTGCAGAAGCCCTACTGCATGTAAGATTTTCAGAGAAGTACCATTACTAACTCTTATCTCGGAGAAATTCAAACTATTGCCAGGCTACTCAGTCTACATGTGCAAGACTCCACATACTAACTAGCAGCACCACTCACCTGACCAGTAATAAAAAGCACTTATGAAATGTAATAGAAATTCTGGTAATAGTACCATTATTAGCTACTCCACAGCAACTCCACACACAGCATTGGATACAGACTGATTTTCACCATAACCCTGTGAAAGATCAGTAACACCCTTCAGGTGGTAAAACTCTGCTGGAGAAAGGGCTATCTAAAAGCCAGCGCAGTGACATGCACAAACCATCTCAAGCAGAGCTTGGGAAGGCAGGGGATGGGAACCCACGCACTGTTTTCCATCAAGTTATTTCCACTGTTCATTAAGGTCTCAACGGCAGGTTCCCACCCCTTCCCCGCTAACAACTACCACATACATCATTAATAAGCGTTTTGAGGTTTTCTAGGATTATCCCCCCATCCTACCCCCAAGGCCAGTTTCAACATTTTCCCCTTTGACTTCCCTCCCAACTTCTTCCAAATGCCTTAAATGATCTCAGAAAACAAAACACAGTGAGTTTTTCCCCTTGTTTTTAAGCATATACATCATCTGACCATCCATGTTTTATAGATTTATGAACAAGTTCTGTCCTATTTATTCTACATAAAATGCCAGCCCTTGTCCTCCTCCTTGTTGGACATATTTAATGAAATTAAAAGTGGTTTTGGAAAGTGTTCACACTTCATTATTTCACCTCTCACTCATCTTATTAAAAGATTGCTTTCTAGATGTCTTACAATCACAGCTGTATGGGTGGTTGGGTTTTTTACATTATTAAAGGGTAAGATTTAAAAAATAAAGAAATTGTACTTGATTGCAGCCAGATAGGCTCAGTTTGCAATTAAACACCTTCTCATAAGCCAGAAATACCCAGTAAGAAGCAGAGAAATGTAAGACTACATACTACTCATTTTGAAGGCAAAAATCAGAGAGAGATTTGGAACACAGAGATACTGGTGCATTAACATGAACACTGGTTACAGAATCAAAGCCTGTGTCAAATCTAAATGAAAGAAATTCTTAGTGAAAAGTTACTTCTCAATTTTGTATCTTTTAACTGCATATAAACACTCCTGAGCTATCAGCAGCAATACACTGCAGTGGAGCTGTTTTCGCATCATTTGACCAAAAAGTAGAACAATATGAAAAAGAAATACATATTCAAATGCAGGATAGCTAAAAATAGCATTCAGAAGTTTTAGGACAGGTGCCCTCATTTCTTGTGCACCGTGAAAGTTGATTTTTAAGCAAGTGACATGAATTTTAAGAAACAAGGAGCAGCAGTAATGCCGCATGTTCCCACCGCACTGAGCAACGGTATGACACAAGGGGCAGAACATCTTAATGACACTGGTGTAAGGTGTTTGAAAGGAAACAGGATTATCCAATTTCTAAATTAGGATTATAATATAAGGGCGAAAAGAAAAAACACAAAGAAAAGAAATTCTTAAAATGAAGAAACAGAAACCTTTAAAAACCAGAAAATTGGTATAGTTAGCTGAGAAAACAAACTTCTCATTTCTGTATTCCCAGATGCTAAACTGGGAAAGCAACAAGTAAAGACATAACCCCTGATATTTGTTTCTGCCCAGTTTACCTACCTGTTTTAACAGGCACTTAATTGGAAACTAAACCATGAGGGACACAAAGCTAGCACTGGTTATATCTATATGCAAAGAAAAAAAATCACATACATACAGCATTACTTTACAATATCTGTCCCTTGTTTTTATCCAATTAGATGAGTGTGATTTCATCCTTGGTATTTCAATTTATCATCAAATACTATCTGAATCTCAAGAACAGAGAAATGAGCTCAAGTAAATGCTATTTTATAAACCATGCCCATGGGGGGGGGGGGGAGGGGAGGAACCCACCCAGAATTTCCATATTTTTATCATTCTCTGCTTTTTATTCCAGCATTGCCTTTTGTGTTTCTTGAAAACAGGCTTCTTATTAGAAGTTCTGTCAGTTTAGGCAATTCTCGTTTTGGCTAAACCCCTCCTTTGGGGAGCCATATTATTATTTTTAGTATCATAAACCTAATCAGAGAATAAACCTGCTGTAAGATTCTCTTAAAACAGATGGAAGCAGGGTAGCTCAGTCAAGAGACTGCAAAAGGTAGATGAGATGTTTAATGGAAACTATGAAATAACATCACCGCTGCAGACACAGTAGCACTAGCAAACCTGCAGCCAACCTAATGTTAAGATCTTTAAGATATCATAGAGATATCTGCTTCAATGCAGATATTTCAGTAGGTATAAATGCATTTCAGAGGAGTCACTCCTAACTATAAAGGGCAGCATGACAGAAATCACAAGAGATCCTTACCAGGAAAGTTAATTCTATGTAATTTAAGTTTCACTAAAACTAGTAGACCCAAGAGCTGGACCAAAGGAGGAGTAATTATATATGTTTGTATAGACCCATGCAGGTCACTATCTATACCTCACACTTGCACCTCAGGAGTTTAAAGACATCATACCACTAACACACAGGCAAATTCTTGGGGATGTCAGTACAATCTGAGTAGACTGACTCTTGATGGAGCCATGTTCAACTTTGTATTTCAAAGAAAAGCACATACTGATGCAGCGGGGCAAAATTCAAGAATATAATGCTATTTAATGCAGGAAGCAGCATCCCAAGAGCAGTTAATTGATAGGGGTTTCAGGTTAAGAAGTGGCTGGAGAATGCTGCTTGGAGCTGAGTGCAAATCAAAGTCGTCTGTTCAATTCCTAGTGCATTAAGGGAAATAGATATCTGTAGCCTTGCAAGTAAATAGATTTACTCCCAATAATTCTAACATCCTTCTGATAACTTCTGAACTGGATAATTGGTTCAGCTAAAGGAATAGCATTAAGCAAGTGCAGGATAGAGGCTGGCATCAAAGACAGCATTAGCATCTCAACAGGAAATGAGATATGTGAAGTAATATCAGGACAGATAAGCGATCCTAAAAACTGATGTGGTTTTCAGGACGTAAGAGTTAGGATAAGGCTGCAGAAAAAGAATGCAAGGGGCCTTTGCAGAAAGACAGACTGCTGAAAAGGCACATTCTGGTGCCATTTTAAGTATCTGTGCCTGTCACTGATGTCAAAAAATGCAGGAATTTTGTCATCAATTAACTCATCACTGGGAGTTGTACAGAGGAAGTACATGTATAGAAACCATTTCCTCCTACACTTGCTGTATCTTACACTTGCCCCTGATCCACAATGCATTCACTTGACATATTCTTTTCAAAAATTAGTCAGAATACCTGCACTTAACCCATGAGGACTGCACAACAGCAGCACTTCTGCATGATGGGAGATAGGCACATTGATAGCGCTTGTTATCCTAGAAATCTTGTTAGGACAGTAATACCTTACTCTACTCCTAAAACACATGCATCACTTGTTCTGGATCAACTTGTTAATGCATGGAATAGGATTCAGCTACATGAAACAAAATGCAAAACTTCTCATCTTTCACAAAAAGTCTATGAAGTATAAATTGCCTTCCTGCTTCCTCTGACTCAGAGGATGAAAAGAATTTGCTAAAAACCCAGTGATGAAGAACTCTGGATACGATCTGAATCTTTCTTCTTCCTTCCTGTGCAGTGCTAACTAAACCCTTCAACCCCATTCAAATTCCACCACAGGCATATTTAGGAATATCTTTTTCTGCTCAGATTTCTCTCTTCCTCCATGTCTTATGAGACTGGAAGTGTTGCATCTTCAGTGTAGTAATGTTCCTTTAAGTTATAGATTCAGTGCAACAGCTCTGTTTACCTGGGTTATTCCTGTTTTCAAAATAGCATTCCATTTTCCTGCAGATACTTTCCACCATTCAAAGCCTTTTTTCCTGATCCCTTTTCCTTTTAGAGCAACAGTTAAGTCAAGAAAGTCAATGACAAAGATGCCAGAGAAAAAGCATAGTAGGAACAATACTATATACAATCTATAGCAGCCACAGCCCTTGCTATAGAGATGAGCCTCTGTAATCAGGCACTGTTTATTTTGTGATTATATGGGTTTGCTGTATTCATTTTTAACATGCCATTAGAAGAAATCAGAGATTTTACAGAAAACTTCTCTTTTTTAGGTACAATAGACATTCAGAAACTACATGGTTGATAAGGAACAAATCATTCATGCTCATGGCAGGGGGGTTGGAACTAGATGATCTTAAAGTCCTTTCCAACCCCAACTATTCTATGTTTCTATGATTCACTTGCAAACATAGTTCTACTTACTGCAGACCCATCACTTCTCAGAATTCAGTAAGGAACACTTCCCTGTCTCCTCCCCTTCATCATCCCTATTGCAGTACTATGGAATGAAGTAGACAAACAGCCACAGTATACAGTGATTTCCACTAAGCCAACTAGCCCTTAGTTTTTACAAGGTAGCCTGGTTTTCTCACAAGAAGGGGAAAAAGCAGCATTAGTTATCCTGGACAGGTACCAGCACACTTTTACAGCACTTTGGGGATTCTAAAGCTTTTAAAGATGCTACAAGTATTTGGAATTTTTCCAGTAAGCACTAAATATCAAAACCAGCACCTGTACTCAGCTACATTGACTCATCTGTTTACCACTCATGAGAGTAAAATCATTTAATAAAGTATTATGCAAAGCTCACTGAAACAGCCAACACAAGAGACTGAAGATTACAAAGTATTAGACATTCACAAGGTTGAGAAAATTAGTTAGGAAAAGACCCAGATTTATAAATTAGGGTTATATCTTATGTTATATTATATAACATTATGTTATAATATTATATTTTTTAGAAGGAATTAGACTCTAATGGCCAACCCATGCAATAGTCTGCAAATCAGCAGTAGAGCCTGGCAACAAAACCAGAATAGCATGGGATCTAGCACCAGCATCTTAGTAATTGAAAGGACCTGACAACATCAGGGTCATGCACTGCAAGTCACAACGGTTAACACTGCAAATCATCACTGCTTTGCAGACTCCAGTGTCTCCTACCTGTAAAGAGAATTTAGCTAAACCTGCTACATTTTGTTGATTAAAAATTGCTTTTCCCAGTCTACACTGTTTCCAGAGGCTTTATTAATAGAAAAATCAAACGTAAGACAACGTTGGAGTGGGTTGGAGACAAAGGAGGGTTTGTCCTCACAATTTTCAAAGCTCTCAGTCATTTAGAAAATTAACATGCCATTCCATATATCATCCATATTGGGATTCCAGTTAGTGCCAGAGCTTCCTGAGAAATGATAAACACAAAGTTTGTCAGCAGTGATGTATATACACAGTATCCACCCAATGTTACACGCTTCACCCTTGCATTTACCTTTACTTACACAAATAGTACCACTGAAACTGATAAAACAACTTAAGTAAAACCTAACTCATACAAAAAACAGCAAGAAATCATATCACATCTGTGCTTCAATATGTTTTAGGGACACTTCAACTTCCAAATACATAAGCAAGAAGATGTGACTGCTGGGAATAACGCTTCAGTTCCCTGTAGGCCCTTTTCCTCTGATAAAGGTGTATCCAGCATATGTATCTACTGAAAATTCTACAGTATGTACTGAAAATGCCTTTTCTTGGCATTTAATTAGGGGTAAAGGAAAATGTGCAGGACTAGAATTTTAAGTGTTGGTTTAATAACCTTTATCCAGCTCATTTCTGAATGATTTTCTTCCTCTCTGGAGAGGCTTCTAATGTCAAACACTGGTATTAAAGTGAGTCTTGGTTACTGAAGAGGCACAGAGAAGGCACATGACAAAATTATTAATTATAGGGAGAGAAAGAGTCAGAGTATTCTTTTGACTCCATAAATGTCCTTCTGAAACAGAATATTTAATATTTCATTCAAATACACTTTCAACAGTCAATAGCCATTAAAGTCTCACTAGTGTCAATAAAAGTTGGGGATTTGAATGTGTCATTTAAAAACCATTGTAAATGAGATTTTTAGAAGGCACTGGAGAATCAGAAGGCACAAAGGGTTTTGGGGTGGGTTTTATTTCAGTACAATAAATTGGGCAACTATTCTACATCTAAGGATGTATATATGCCATGTTAAACAACTTCGATACACTAATTTGAAATATACTTATTCATATCACTAGCTATTATTGCTCATATACCAGATTCCTTCCTTTCACATCAAATATTAAGGATTGTACCTATGAGAAGACCAACAGGAGAGGTTGGTCAATTTCCAGCTAAACTGAAATCCAGCACCTTGTGTGCCAACACCAAAAGGTATGTACATTGATACATAAAGTAGGGGGAATTTGGGGTTGGGTTTGGTTTGTTGTTTTGGGGTTGGTTTTATATTATTATTGTTGTTTTCCTGTAACCCATTTTATTTCTACTATGTTACCAGAGCTACTGGTACTTAAAGAGTATTTGCTTCTGATCTTTTATTTTGTATCTTACTTGTAACCAGCTTCCATGTGATAAAATAAGCACAAACCATCTCCTCTATAAGTGTATTCTTGCAGGTGACATTAAATCATTATGTAGTACTGTGTAATGACGACATTATACAAAGTAATCAAAAGCTAAAATTAATAGTGACAGCTAAAGAACATTAAATTCACGAGCAGCACCCAGGGTAAAGCCACTGCAGGCATTTTCTCTCTGAAAGCATTTCATGTTGAGCAGTCTGTGTTTATAATGCCAATGGAACAGGAGTATTTTAAATAAATACCTCTCAAAAATTCCTGTACTTTCTACATTCCAGAATAATTGCTACAATCATGTGCACCTACCTTTAGCCAATTCAAACAAAAAAGTTTGTAAACTCAAAGGTTCTTAAGGGTTTGGAAACTCTTCCTCCCCTTCCCTCTTCACCCTTTTCCCCAAAATTAGTAAACTATGACACATATTTCAATAGCATCTCATCTGTTTACCACAATATGCGAGTGTTACCTATAAAAAGTAAACTTCTGTAGAACTTCAGTACTTTGCAGGAGCAGCAGGACTTCAAAAGTAAATAAAGTAGCTTTGGGAGGGGGTTTCCTCTGGAATTCTTAGGTTTGCACACTCAGAGCTATAAAACTTCTAGGTATGATTTAACAAAGTAAGAATAACTAGCTGTTACTATTACAAACATCATCAAGCACAGGAATATTTTGTTTACAAATACAAGTGCAAACTGCATACTACAGCTGAGAGGAAAAGCCTTTCACACAACATCAGTATGTCCACACCTCTTCATTACAGCTCCATTTCTGATGTCCAGAAGAAAACACAGAATATATTAAAAAAAATCGATTCACGAAGGCACCAGAGAATGCAATAACATTATGGATAGAATAAAGCACCATTGTATGATTTGCTGTTTCTTCACAAGTTCAACAAGTATTTCTATGCAGCAATATTTTTAAAGTAATAGAAATACAGCAGCAGATTTTGGTTTGGTTTTGGTTTTCATAAAGCTACAACACTCATGATTTTAGTAACTGCAGAAAACTAAAGCCCTTGTTCCTTCAAAGCTTTCACCAAATAAATGAAAGCTTTCTACAAAGCTTTCTTCAGAACATTCTGTGCCTCACCTCCACTGCAAACTGTGCACCACACACAAATTCACCCCAAAAAGTCTTGAGTCCCCTATTTTACAAAGCCAGCTCCTTCAGGACAACAACCTCCCCCAGACTACGGAACGATTATTTGCAAGGTTTTAGATCTCATGTAGAATATTTAACAGGATTTTAAAACCCCACACTGAATCAAGTAAGAGGCATATCCATTTTTAATTAAAACTCTCAAAAGTACCTGCATGAGTATCTCCTGCTTCCCTCATCCATGATCACAGAAGAGAAAAAAACCCTCTATAAACACAACACAACACGGAGTTCTCTATTTCCCACTGCCCTTTCTGCATTACTCCAAACATGTAAAATGAGATCTCAGCATGCAAATCTCAACTTTACAAGGATCAATATCTAACATTTCATGGGAAAACTTATTTTGTCAGCATTCACTTTAAAGACAGAATTTGCTTGCAGACCCCCGCAAAGTCTAGATTGTGAAGCATGACAAATACATAACCCTTGATTTGAAGTCATACAGACTCAAAACTTAAACCTCCCAGTAGCAACGAATAAAAGCCACAACAATAGTTGCTACTGCTTGGGTGTTATTACACCACCACACAGGCTTATAAAGTTTTCCTTGGAAGTTATCTATGACCATATTATACTAATTTAATAAATTTTCAGAAAGCTGTAATAATTGATTTATAATTAATCTGCTACAGACTGTAAGTACCTACATCTGTGTGAGAGTTTGTTACAAACAGTAGTTACTGCAGCTTAAAAGGTAACAAACTGGTTTGCTGACTTCGAGCCAAGGAGCTGCAATTCAGCCTCCCACCCATCATGCTGAGCAGGCTTCAGTACAAATTGTGTCTTTGGACCAACATTTGAATCACAATTTAAGTGGGAAGCTCATGTAGAAGAAAGCAAAAAATAGTGTTAATGTAGCAAGTATAAATTAAGCTTCCAAAATGAAATATTTGCATTCAAAGTAAAAAAATCTGATCATGTTTTTGTCTAGGAAGCACTTTATTTGCATTACAGAAAGTCTACAGTATCTGGCATTCAAGAAATTCTTAAAGTTAGTTTGCCTGGTACAAATCCTGCTTCTTACAAACATCAGAACGTTTAACTCTGCCAATTAATTGCATTTATGAAAAACAAATTGTGAATGCCAAGGGCCATGCTTGTCAACGAGGAAAAACAATACATGCTTTAAAAGAATATAAACAGTTTTTACAAAAGCCATTCCTGCCGTTTCCATTATGGAAAACGAAATCACTGTGGGCTCAGCATGTGTTTGGCAGCTCATGGGCCAGACATGCTGTAACCACACAAAAAGCCATTTCTGAACATCTTTTTCTTAAAGTTTTGATTTTTCAGTGGTTACAGGTCCAATGGTGAATGCAAGTACAAGCTATTTGTTAGAAATCATCCTTGCCCTTCTGTTTAACCACTCTCCTACTTCTTCTGTAGCTTCCAATACACATCTTTAGCCTAAGAACTTCCTCCGCATTCCTTCACATCTCTTTTTCCCAGTTATCCCTCTTTCATTTACTACAGCTTCCCTTCACCTGGCTGTCTACTCTTCCTCTACACCTACCTTTAAAAACCTCTTCTTTGAGCCTGAAAAACTTTGCTTGTCTCCTTCACTGCCCCTTTAAAGGCATCATCTGGTCCCTCATTATGCAAGCTCTTTTTCTGGCTCCCTTCAACGGTATTCAAGCTCTTCCTTTGTGTGATAGGAATCATTTCTGACCTTATCACTAGGAGACAGTTTGTTGTTGTGGTTTGGGGGTGTTTTTTAAATACAAATATAAAGTATGAGAAATGTTTTTACACAGAACAGAAAAAATGGCATGATATTTATGCTGAACCTTCTGCTACCAGTTGACAGCAGAAAAAGGTGTCAATAAAGACCATGATTTTGAAAATAAATAAAATATTTTGGATATTAAAGGCCACAGGCATGCATGAAACCTAAAAAATAGGACACAGGCATTACAACATTCCTAGAGGAAGCTGAGAAGTGCTAATGGGGGTTTCATGTTCCTAATAATCTCTGCTCTCAAGACAGCTGGTTGCTGTGCTTGGTGTTGTGCAGGACTTGGCTTCACACCTAACTGCAGAAGCTGACAAAAGCAAAGGCCAGATGTTACAAGCATTCAGGATCATCACAACCAGATCTGAATGCACAGTATCTGCATATCATCTTGTGGTCGCACACAACTCAAAGCGAATATTTCTCTCCAACCTGAATTACAGATCACTGCTGCTTTTAAATGGGAGAGCACAGGTGATCTGTGCCCCTACTGCCCTTTATTCTGCAGACTCTGTTCATCTGGAATAAAGAAAGAAAAAAATACAAACCCTATTTCTGTTAGATTATTTTTGCCACACTCAGAACTTGCATTTTTTAAAGCATTTATTTCTGACCACTTTTCCTACATTTGTATTTGACAGAGCTTCAGAAGTCTTTCTGAGCCTCTGTAAGACAAGTAGGCTTTGGAGATTATGAGAAAAATGTAGAAAGAGATTATATATGAACACACACAGTTCAGTCTTAAAAGCAAGACTAAGATGTTTGACCTTGTTGCAATGCAAAACTGATTGGAACAAAAATGAGCTCTCCAAATAGAGCAAGGTGTAAGAGGACAGGAAGGAGAAGAGAAGGAACAAAAAGATCACTTTTCCACCAGAATTCAGATGAGTGGACTTACGGTGTTTCATTAATTATGTTTATCATATGAGAAGTAACACAAAACAACAATTCTGTATATGAGAGGGATGCTTCTAATGACAAGTGAAACTTGAAAATAAGATGAACGACCTCACATTTAACATTCTCATGGTATTTCCTAATACTGAGTCACATTTGGTAACACTAGGAAGGCCTCACTGAACTCAAGATAGGAACTGAAATTAAAAATGACAGAACAAAGCACTGCCAGTGACTGTTATAGAAGTTCAACATTTTAAAACTGTTATCCTAGTTTGTCAGCAGCACACAAAACTCATGTAAAAAAAACCCTTAAGATCTGAATTTTTAAGTCTTTGTAGTTATTTAACTTTCATTAATTAGTTTTAGGTCTTGCAGGAGTGGGGAAGGAGATTTAACTACATGAGCTACCACGTACAAATTCTTTTGCTTGCACTCTCTTGCTTTCTGCATCTGTGTTCAGGCAGCCAAGGGACCCAACTACCACTGTCATTGGCAATAGAAAGAACCGATGCAAACAGTTTTCTGGTAACTAACAAAAAGGAGCCTCCTTTGGTTTACTCGATTTGCAGAAGCAAGAAGGATACAACCAGACACACCCTTTAATAAAAAAAGTTCCACTCACTATGGTTACTGTCCAAATCAATTCTGTTCAAAGGGGATCTTTTAATTACTAATGAAATCTAATTGGAGCCTCAAATTCTACCCACAACAAAAAACATAGTTTAGCTAATTCAAAGTTTCTGCCATTTCAAATTGCCATAATATTTGCTTTTAAAGATAAAATATACATCAGCATCCATATTAAGTCTTTAAGATATTAAAAGCAAATCTTCTTACCATTACTTTCTTTTAAAGAATCACCTGTCATACTGAATGTGATTGTCTGAAATGATACTACACAAGTGATGACATATTTGAATTATAACAAAACCAATGGAAGATTGTTGTTCTATATTTTATTGCTTCTGATATTTCTTCAGCAATCATCACTGCAGTCTGTCTAAACTATCCTCTGTGCACTGACATTCACAATAACATGTTTTCATCAGGAAGTTAGACACTGTCATTAGGTTCCATGAAAGGCTATACTTTACAGTTCCTAGCCATTTCTTTTACACCTCACTGCATCACTGGGATACGAATGCAGTAGTTTATACATCTGTCAGTTTCAGTTATATTTACTTGAATACAAGCATTAATAACAGATTACTGGAAATCTGTGGAGAGATGATGAATTAGTTACATTCTCACTATCCAACACTGCAATGGTACCAAAAGAAGAGGATTTGTCACATTCTCTGTTAAGAGACAACCTATCCATCAGCCATAATCTTCTACAAAGCATGAGAAACTGTTTGTGAAACACAGTTATTCAGGTCTCATTATTTCACAGTTGATGTTTTACATACCACCACTTAAAATACCTTTCGATTTCCTAAAACTGGTATAAAATACTTATTTGTCAATAGCTGTGATAACTTGAGATACAGGTAGAAAACGTACTTTACCTACTCCAAAGCCTACTTCCTTTTGTATTTTTCTACTAGTGCACAAAGGCTTCAAATACAGGTGTTCTTCCACCTTTTACACTCCCTTACACTTTGAAGCAGTTGCCTCTGATGGAAATTTACCAACAAAAGGAAAGTGCTGGGGAATTGTTACTGTACACACATTTGTGCACACAGACCACACAAACTGTCTCATTCCCAGTGAGGGGCTTTGCCTCACAGGGCTTTGTAGAGAGGAAATAGAATCACCCGAAGATACCTGCACACAAACCAAATGTCTCCAACAAGGGGTATAGAAAAGGCATGCTCTAGCACAATGACATTAGCTGTAAAAAATTGGATATCCATATACTGAAGGGGAGGAAATATATTTTAAAAGACTGGCAGTTATGACTATGATAAATAGCCTCTGAATTCTAGAGCCCAGTTAGATTCAAGCCCCAAACTTTCCCCTTCCATAACCTCAGATATTTTAAGCAAACTTAGTTTCCTCTTTCTATATACATACGGCACATTACATATATTTGTATAATGTTCTCTATTAAAAGCCATTTTCTTATGCATCTATTTCAAAACAGTGTATTAACACTAAAAAGCTCACAGGGAAGAAACGTGAAAAACTTGGGGAAAAAGGTATGAATAAATGTTGTCTTAAGGTTCTTCAAATCTCAACCAATTAAGCACCAATTGTCAGTGAATGCACAAGCTGCTTTGTAAGCTCCTCACAGATATGAAAAGCCTCCTCATTTATTCATGTCATTGGTGAGCTGTACTCCAGGGACAGCCGCAGTTAGGCACCCCCACACTCAACAGCAAGTGTCATTTCTATGTAGGCTAATTCCTAAAATGTTCAAAAGAACAAAGGAATATTTTGACCCACTGAGGAAAAAAAGACATGACAAGTTGAACATCAAACCAAGAAACATTTCTTTAATGCCTACCCGATAGCTGTGGCTTTTTCCCTCTGCAGTTGCACTGCTGTCTCTAACAGTAAAAGTAATGGTCATTGATTAGTCCACACAGATAGTAATAAGGCAAGTCAAAATGAAGCATGAACATACCTAACTGACAAAGGGCTTTACAAGCATAAAACTAAATCATCTGAAAGATCAAAACAGTGATAATTGCTTCCTACATGTAGCCTGAAAAGTACCACGAGAAAAGGCAGTTTTCTTTAAACTTCATCTCTCATTCAGCCACCCAAATTGCTGCTGAGCTCTGCAGGACCACATCTGCTCCCACCACAGCCCTGCTGGGGCTGCAGCACAGGTTTCTCTCTGCCAAGCTCACTGCCTACCCAGGAACAGTGCAGTGACCTACACGAGACAAGGGCAGTGTCTGCTTAAGGACCTGCCACTTAAGGACCTGTAGAATTCTCCATGTACTGGAAATGAGCTTTGCAGGAGACACGAGCCAGCCATCAGAGACCCACCCTGCTCCAGTGTTCTGCCTCTCTTGCTGAAGGAGCAAGGAATGCCACAAAGGCGTCTCCAAAGATAGATATCTGAAAGGCAGTCTGCTTCTCGTTCATGTCATCTGTCCATTGGTGAGTCAGACAGTACTGAAGAAGAATGAGATCTTACTCAAACCTAGTTAAGATCAGTCTGAAGGAGTCAAGAAGACACCCTTCACGATTAGCTTTGGTAACTGAGATCCTAATCCAAATACAGCAAGATTATTCAAAGCCTTTAATCTAGAAGTTTCTCTTCATACAAAGATAAGACTGCTTTAAAACAGACCCAAGAAAACAGACGTATCTGCTTTGGTACTGACAACATCTGATGCTCCCTGCAAGACTGTACACAGCAATAGCCCCCAGAAGGAAGGTCTAAGTTTAGGCTTAGGCTCAGACTCCATTGCTAACCCTCTAACTACCAAAGAGATCTCAAAGCAAGATTAATTCAGCAAAAAAAGTATGTTAGAACAATTCATCTTTCAGTGACAAGGAATTTGGGAGGAAACTCAAGAATAGATCACATACATAGATAGCATCTGTCTAATTATGAAGGAAGATGCTACCAGGACAAATTTATTGGCTAACTAAATACAGCCCTAAACAATTCAATTCTTAGTTACATTTACTAAACATTTCACTACCAGCGCAACAGAAACCACATCATCTTATTTCACCATAGCAGTGATATATGATGTCTAACAAGCTGAATCAATCCTGCAACAAAAGCTAAGAATTAGTTTTATGAGCAGTTCCCTAGAGGGGTTTAAGAAATACTTTCCCGACTGCTCACGTTTCCACATCAGCACTACATGCAAATCACCTCACATGGAACTTCTCATACCTACAGCTCACAGACTGAATATTACTGCACGCTTTTATCAGGGAGATCGAGTGGCATCTTTCACTTGCAAATACTTTTGTATACATGCATTCACTTAACACTAGGCACTCCTGCAGTCAAGATCATAAAGTGAAAACTGGAACTTGAAGCATCTTTCACAAACTAAACACAGTTAAAGACCATGCACACTATCTCCATTGTTTTACTTAATGTTGTTCATGTTATTCTAAATGCAAAGTAGTAAATACTGGGGTTTGCTACTTAATTCAAAGGGGAGGAGAGACAGGATACAGGAACAACTTTACTTTTAAAATCTAGGGATAAGATTAGCTCTCTTTGCTGCTTTCAAGCACCTCTTTTCCCTGGGCAGTATATACCTGTTTACTCCCCTGTATCTCGGAGGAGGGAGAAAAGAAAATTAAAAAGGAAAGAATCTTTAGGGACGTGCTGCCAAGAAGCTGAGAATCTCAAAAGCTACATTAATCAAGGAAAATCTCTGCTTTCAACACTTCACAACTTTCACACTAAAAGAAGCGTCAAGAGAATGAAAAAAGCACTCTTCCTGAGAATACTGAAGCCTGTTAAGGCATAGTTGTAAGAATAAAAAAATCTACAAGGAATAATATTCACAGCTAAACCATTTTCCTTATGTCATATTCACTCTTAAGAACAAAACAGTCCCTGGAAGAGTGACATGGTGGTCAGCTGTCAAAATGAAATCTAATTTAGCAATAACAATAGACAATGTATGTCAGACTAAGTACTCAGTAAAAACCATGAAGACCACCTTGAATGAAATGCTTTTAACAGAAGTTATATCTGCAGTACAGTTTTAGACCTTCTTCTCTGCAAAGAAAGCGGTACTATGGAATACTTTCTTTTACAATTACCATTTGGATTTTCTTCTGAAAGCTATCATTCTTCCTCTATTTTTTCATATAGCTTTCTAAATGGTATATTCCTATTCCAAAAGTAAAGCAATTGCTTAGGCAGTCCTGAGTGCATTCACTTCTCTGAAGACAGCAGCTGCTTTGTTTCTGTTTTGCAGAAGTATAACATAAGTTATCAGCTGGGCTCTGAAAGTAGCTCGTGTCATTTGCTGATGTTTACTTCATTATTTTTATATTAATTTCCTAAACCACCTTTCTTTGGCTAAATGATACTTAACAGTACCAAGGCACTTAAGCTCCTTAATACACTCATGGAGCTAAAACAGCAGAAGATGCTTACAAAGTCACTGGATCATTCGTAAACCCTACACTATAGAAGTTACTCTTGGGAAACAACCAGGTTTTAAGCACTAGACATGCCTTGCAAAGCCTGGGGCATTTCACTGATTTAAACCCCACCAGCAACACAAAAAAGCTTTTCAAATACCAAAAAGCAATTATAAGTTGAATTCTAGGAGCACCCAAAACTAGACTGTGACCTAGGGAGTCATTCTGGTTCAAAATGATGAGCAAGGGTTTCCTTACTGAAGCTACTGCACACACAGCTGGAGAAGGAAGCGTCTTTATTTTACCAGAAAGAGGCCAGAACCAAAGACCTACCTGACTTGTACCATCCTGTTCTCCTGGCAGGAATTGCCAGCAGCTTATTAGCCAATCCGTGAGCCAGCAGACAGGGCACCAGCTTCAGAGCACCACTTTTGACCTAGCTCATTACTTCTGGAACCCAAGCAGCAACATTCCTGAGAGGAAAAGTCTGAAATTTCTCTTGTTCTGGTCCTTGATGCTCAAGCACTAAAAGTAGTTTTTAACAAAACACAAATATCTGCTGGTAACCAGCACTAATCAGATCTGAAAAAAGCAACTCCACAGGGAGTTAAAGAGGTGCATGTTAGTTGCCATGTTATTTAACACGTTACCATAGCCTGCAGGAATTTCAGATTTAAGGGAACAGGGAGACAGGGATAAACCACTTGGCCAATAGGCTGCTTTTTCAATTAAACTGGATAGGAAGACAACCTCTTCTGATAAAGATTCAGATCATATTCCTGCTTTTTGCCTTGTTTCCACAGGTTGGTTGTTTTGGGGTTTTTTGTTTTTTTCCAGATAAATGCAGTTCAACCTTACTGAGGCATTTACTCGGCTCTAAAAGCAATCACCTGAAAACATATAACATGAACTAAGGTGACTACACTTTACAATGCAACATAGGAACACAAGGACTGAATAATCCTATCAACTAAAGCTTCGGGGGGGAGAAAGAGGGAATTTGGAGAAGGGAAAGGAACCAGGAGGAAGAGAGGGTCTGACTGAAGATGTCACAGGTTTCTCTCCTGCAAATACTGACACCATTTCACTGTGCACATGAATCTTCACAGCACCACTACCTTTAATATGAAAATCTGAAGATAACAGTCATAGGATATTACAGCACTTTCCAATTAAGACATTTGATGTCTCAGGACATTTGATGTTAGGGATTGATGTTAGGGATCTTCCACTTCACAGCAAAAACCTTCTAAAGTCAAAATAAGGCTTCTGTAATATAGTAGTATTAACTCTACAAAACAAAAAAACACCACATATTTAAGCCAAGTCATTTCAACATATTCTTCTAAATCACTGTAAAAAAATTAACCAAGAAATACTGAAACATTTCTATGACCCTACCCAAAAAAATCAGCCACCAAACCTTTAGTTTCAAATCCATCTTAATTCAGTGAATCTTTACTCACTGATGTATAAAGAGTGTCTGCATTAATAGGTATGCAGTTATTCATGTGGTTTTCATCTTCGGTAGAAAGAGACCATAAGAATTTCTCAGTCTACGAAAATAATTGAGTGACACATGTTTAAAATAAACCTTCAGAGAACACTGACCTGAAGTCCTTCACAAGTAATCATGATGCACACCTGGTATTGTATGAAAAAGCACAGATATTCTCCAAGCAAGCCTCAGCTTTTCAACTCTACAATAGCAATTGTTCAGGAAAGAGGAGAACTGAACACAAATGCAAAAAGGAGGGGGAAAGGCAAGGTAGTTACAGATAACCAAAAATTTTAGGCCTAATAACGCAAGCTTACAAAGAACTGCGTCTTCCTGCTCATAAAGCTACAGAAATGAGTGAAAGGTTGAAAAAATCCTGAAAATGAAATTCTATTTGGATGTACCTGTCTCTATACATGGTATGAAATCTGTGCTCTGTGCGGTTCAGGGCTAACTCTTTAATGTTCCGGTTTTGGAGTCCAGATACAACTGGTTCAAACCTTCCAATAATGACCAAACCATCTCTCTCCCCATCTCAACAGAACATATGAATACTTAATGTTCAAGTTCATCATACATTTAAGATAAACATATCTGAGAATTGTTCGTGATACTTTATGGAGAGAAGAACGCTGAAGTGTGTTTGAATTAAATAGCTCCCACTGGATATTACTTTTTCTTCTCAACTTTATATAGATCCATAATGGAGAAGAGAGATGACAACAAGCCAATACCATCACTCTGCAGCACACAGAAGTGTGAACAAACTGTTAAGAACAAGAGATGTTTT